>NC_142368.1:28429970-28729970 GCF_059441175.1 Urocampus carinirostris
GCAGCCGGTCCCCAAACACCAGCCGGGGACCGGCCCACAAGAGGCGGCAGCCAGTCCCCAAACACCAGCCGGGGACCGGCCCACAAGAGGCGGCAGCCAGTCCCCAAACACCGGCCGGGGACCGGCCCACAGGAGGCGGCAGCCGGTCCCCAAACACCGGCCGGGGACGGGCCCACATGAGGCGGCAGCCAGTCCCCAAACAAAAGTCGGGGACCGGCCCACAGGAGGCGGCAGCCAGTCCCCAAACACAAGCCGGGGACCGGCCCACAGGAGGCGGCAGCCAGTCCCCAAACACAAGCCGGGGACCGGCCCACAGGAGGCGGCAGCCGGTCCCCAAACACAAGCCGGGGACCGGCCCACAGGAGGCGGCAGCCAGTCCCCAAACACAAGCCGGGGACCGGCCCACAGGAGGCGGCAGCCGGTCCCCAAACACCGGCCGGGGACCGGCCCACATTAGGCGGCAGCCAGTCCCCAAACAAAAGCCGGGGACCGGCCCACAGGAGGCGGCAGCCAGTCCCCAAACACAAGCCGGGGACCGGCCCACAGGAGGCTGCAGCCAGTCCCCAAACAAAAGCCGGGGACCGGCCCACAGGAGGCGGCAGCCGGTCCCCAAACACCAGCCGGGGACCGGCCCACAAGAGGCGGCAGCCAGTCCCCAAACACCAGCCGGGGACCGGCCCACAAGAGGCGGCAGCCAGTCCCCAAACACCGGCCGGGGACCGGCCCACAGGAGGCGGAAGCCGGTCCCCAAACACCGGCCGGGGACTGGCCCACAAGAGGCGGCAGCCAGTCCCCAAACACCGGCCGGGGACCGGCCCACAGGAGGCGGCAGCCGGTCCCCAAACACCGGCCGGGGACCGGCCCACAAGAGGCGGCAGCCAGTCCCCAAACACCGGCCGGGGACCGGCCCACAGGAGGCGGCAGCCGGTCCCCAAACGCAAGCCGGGGACCGGCCCACAGGAGGCGGCAGCCAGTCCCCAAACACAAGCCGGGGACCGGCCCACAGGAGGCGGCAGCCAGTCCCCAAACACAAGCCGGGGACCGGCCCACAGGAGGCGGCAGCCAGTCCCCAAACAAAAGCCGGGGACCGGCCCACAGGAGGCGGCAGCCAGTCCCCAAACACAAGCCGGGGACCGGCCCACAGGAGGCTGCAGCCAGTCCCCAAACACGCAAGCCGGGGACCGGCCCACAGGAGGCGGCAGCCAGTCCCCAAACACAAGCCGGGGACCGGCCCACAGGAGGCGGCAGCCAGTCCCCAAACAAAAGCCGGGGACCGGCCCACAGGAGGCGGCAGCCAGTCCCCAAACACAAGCCGGGGACCGGCCCACAGGAGGCTGCAGCCAGTCCCCAAACACGCAAGCCGGGGACCGGCCCACAGGAGGCGGCAGCCGGTCCCCAAACACCGGCCGGGGACCGGCCCACAAGAGGCGGCAGCCAGTCCCCAAACACCGGCCGGGGACTGGCCCACAGGAGGCGGCAGCCGGTCCCCAAACACCGGCCGGGGACCGGCCCACATGAGGCGGCAGCCAGTCCCCAAACAAAAGTCGGGGACCGGCCCACAGGAGGCGGCAGCCAGTCCCCAAACAAAAGCCGGGGACCGGCCCACAGGAGGCGGCAGCCGGTCCCCAAACACAAGCCGGGGACCGGCCCACATGAGGCGGCAGCCAGTCCCCAAACAAAAGCCGGGGACCGGCCCACAGGAGGCGGCAGCCAGTCCCCAAACACAAGCCGGGGACCGGCCCACAGGAGGCTGCAGCCAGTCCCCAAACACGCAAGCCGGGGACCGGCCCACAGGAGGCGGCAGCCAGTCCCCAAACACAAGCCGGGGACCGGCCCACAGGAGGCTGCAGCCAGTCCCCAAACACGCAAGCCGGGGACCGGCCCACAGGAGGCGGCAGCCAGTCCCCAAAAACCGGCCGGGGACCGGCCCACAGGAGGCGGCAGCCGGTCCCCAAACACCGGCCGGGGACCGGCCCACATGAGGCGGCAGCCAGTCCCCAAACAAAAGTCGGGGACCGGCCCACAGGAGGCTGCAGCCAGTCCCCAAACACGCAAGCCCGGGACCGGCCCACAGGAGGCGGCAGCCAGTCCCCAAACACCGGCCGGGGACCGGCCCACAGGAGGCGGCAGCCGGTCCCCAAACACCGGCCGGGGACCGGCCCACATGAGGCGGCAGCCAGTCCCCAAACAAAAGTCGGGGACCGGCCCACAGGAGGCGGCAGCCAGTCCCCAAACACAAGCCGGGGACCGGCCCACAGGAGGCGGCAGCTGGTCCCCAAACACAAGCCGGGGACCGGCCCACAGGAGGCGGCAGCCGGTCCCCAAACACCAGCCGGGGACCGGCCCACAAGAGGCGGCAGCCAGTCCCCAAACACCAGCCGGGGACCGGCCCACAAGAGGCGGCAGCCAGTCCCCAAACACCGGCCGGGGACCGGCCCACAGGAGGCGGCAGCCAGTCCCCAAACACAAGCCGGGGACCGGCCCACAGGAGGCTGCAGCCAGTCCCCAAACACGCAAGCCGGGGACCGGCCCACAGGAGCAGCAGCCAGTCCCCAAACACCGGCCGGGGACCGGCCCACAGGAGGCGGCAGCCGGTCCCCAAACACCGGCCGGGGACCGGCCCACATGAGGCGGCAGCCAGTCCCCAAACAAAAGTCGGGGACCGGCCCACAGGAGGCGGCAGCCAGTCCCCAAACACAAGCCGGGGACCGGCCCACAGGAGGCGGCAGCCGGTCCCCAAACACAAGCCGGGGACCGGCCCACAGGAGGCGGCAGCCGGTCCCCAAACACCAGCCGGGGACCGGCCCACAAGAGGCGGCAGCCAGTCCCCAAACACCAGCCGGGGACCGGCCCACAAGAGGCGGCAGCCAGTCCCCAAACACCGGCCGGTGTTTGGGGACTGGCCCACAGGAGGCGGCAGCCGGTCCCCAAACACCGGCCGGGGACGGGCCCACATGAGGCGGCAGCCAGTCCCCAAACAAAAGTCGGGGACCGGCCCACAGGAGGCGGCAGCCAGTCCCCAAACACAAGCCGGGGACCGGCCCACAGGAGGCGGCAGCCAGTCCCCAAACACAAGCCGGGGACCGGCCCACAGGAGGCGGCAGCCGGTCCCCAAACACAAGCCGGGGACCGGCCCACAGGAGGCGGCAGCCAGTCCCCAAACACAAGCCGGGGACCGGCCCACAGGAGGCGGCAGCCGGTCCCCAAACACCGGCCGGGGACCGGCCCACATGAGGCGGCAGCCAGTCCCCAAACAAAAGCCGGGGACCGGCCCACAGGAGGCGGCAGCCAGTCCCCAAACACAAGCCGGGGACCGGCCCACAGGAGGCTGCAGCCAGTCCCCAAACACGCAAGCCGGGGACCGGCCCACAGGAGGCGGCAGCCAGTCCCCAAACACAAGCCGGGGACCGGCCCACAGGAGGCTGCAGACAGTCCCCAAACACGCAAGCCGGGGACCGGCCCACAGGAGGCGGCAGCCAGTCCCCAAACACCGGCCGGGGACCGGCCCACAGGAGGCGGCAGCCGGTCCCCAAACACCGGCCGGGGACCGGCCCACATGAGGCGGCAGCCAGTCCCCAAACAAAAGTCGGGGACCGGCCCACAGGAGGCGGCAGCCAGTCCCCAAACACAAGCCGGGGACCGGCCCACAGGAGGCGGCAGCCGGTCCCCAAACACAAGCCGGGGACCGGCCCACAGGAGGCGGCAGCCAGTCCCCAAACACAAGCCGGGGACCGGCCCACAGGAGGCGGCAGCCAGTCCCCAAACAAAAGCCGGGGACCGGCCCACAGGAGGCGGCAGCCGGTCCCCAAACACCAGCCGGGGACCGGCCCACAGGAGGCGGCAGCCGGTCCCCAAACACAAGCCGGGGACCGGCCCACAGGAGGCGGCAGCCAGTCCCCAAACACAAGCCGGGGACCGGCCCACAGGAGGCGGCAGCCAGTCCCCAAACAAAAGCCGGGGACAGGCCCACAGGAGGCGGCAGCCAGTCCCCAAACACAAGCCGGTGACCGGCCCACAGGAGGCTGCAGCCAGTCCCCAAACACGCAAGCCGGGGACCGGCCCACAGGAGGTGGCAGCCAGTCCCCAAACACAAGCCGGGGACCGGCCCACAGGAGGCGGCAGCCAGTCCCCAAACAAAAGCCGGGGACCGGCCCACAGGAGGCGGCAGCCAGTCCCCAAACACAAGCCGGGGACCGGCCCACAGGAGGCTGCAGCCAGTCCCCAAACACGCAAGCCGGGGACCGGCCCACAGGACGCGGCAGCCGGTCCCCAAACACCGGCCGGGGACCGGCCCACAAGAGGCGGCAGCCAGTCCCCAAACACCGGCCGGGGACTGGCCCACAGGAGGCGGCAGCCAGTCCCCAAACAAAAGTCGGGGACCGGCCCACAGGAGGCGGCAGCCAGTCCCCAAACACAAGCCGGGGACCGGCCCACAGGAGGCGGCAGCCGGTCCCCAAACACAAGCCGGGGACCGGCCCACAGGAGGCGGCAGCCGGTCCCCAAACACCAGCCGGGGACCGGCCCACAAGAGGCGACAGCCAGTCCCCAAACACCAGCCGGGGACCGGCCCACAAGAGGCGGCAGCCAGTCCCCAAACACCGGCCGGGGACCGGCCCACAGGAGGCGGCAGCCGGTCCCCAAACACCGGCCGGGGACCGGCCCACAAGATGCGGCAGCCAGTCCCCAAACACCGGCCGGGGACCGGCCCACAGGAGGCGGCAGCCGGTCCCCAAACACCGGCCGGGGACCGGCCCACAGGAGGCGGCAGCCAGTCCCCAAACAAAAGCCGGGGACCGGCCCACAGGAGGCGGCAGCCGGTCCCCAAACACCAGCCGGGGACCGGCCCACAGGAGGCGGCAGCCGGTCCCCAAACACAAGCCGGGGACCGGCCCACAGGAGGCGGCAGCCAGTCCCCAAACACAACCCGGGGACCGGCCCACAGGAGGCGGCAGCCAGTCCCCAAACAAAAGCCGGGGACAGGCCCACAGGAGGCGGCAGCCAGTCCCCAAACACAAGCCGGTGACCGGCCCACAGGAGGCTGCAGCCAGTCCCCAAACACGCAAGCCGGGGACCGGCCCACAGGAGGCGGCAGCCAGTCCCCAAACACAAGCCGGGGACCGGCCCACAGGAGGCGGCAGCCAGTCCCCAAACAAAAGCCGGGGACCGGCCCACAGGAGGCGGCAGCCAGTCCCCAAACACAAGCCGGGGACCGGCCCACAGGAGGCTGCAGCCAGTCCCCAAACACGCAAGCCGGGGACCGGCCCACAGGACGCGGCAGCCGGTCCCCAAACACCGGCCGGGGACCGGCCCACAAGAGGCGGCAGCCAGTCCCCAAACACCGGCCGGGGACTGGCCCACAGGAGGCGGCAGCCAGTCCCCAAACAAAAGTCGGGGACCGGCCCACAGGAGGCGGCAGCCAGTCCCCAAACACAAGCCGGGGACCGGCCCACAGGAGGCGGCAGCCGGTCCCCAAACACAAGCCGGGGACCGGCCCACAGGAGGCGGCAGCCGGTCCCCAAACACCAGCCGGGGACCGGCCCACAAGAGGCGACAGCCAGTCCCCAAACACCAGCCGGGGACCGGCCCACAAGAGGCGGCAGCCAGTCCCCAAACACCGGCCGGGGACCGGCCCACAGGAGGCGGCAGCCGGTCCCCAAACACCGGCCGGGGACCGGCCCACAAGATGCGGCAGCCAGTCCCCAAACACCGGCCGGGGACCGGCCCACAGGAGGCGGCAGCCGGTCCCCAAACACCGGCCGGGGACCGGCCCACAAGAGGCGGCAGCCAGTCCCCAAACACAAGCCGGGGACCGGCCCACAGGAGGCGGCAGCCAGTCCCCAAACACAAGCCGGGGACCGGCCCACAGGAGGCGGCAGCCAGTCCCCAAACAAAAGTCGGGGACCGGCCCACAGGAGGCGGCAGCCAGTCCCCAAACACAAGCCGGGGACCGGCCCACAGGAGGCTGCAGCCAGTCCCCAAACACGCAAGCCGGGGACCGGCCCACAGGAGGCGGCAGCCAGTCCCCAAACACAAGCCGGGGACCGGCCCACAGGAGGCTGCAGCCAGTCCCCAAACACGCAAGCCGGGGACCGGCCCACAGGAGGCGGCAGCCGGTCCCCAAACACCGGCCGGGGACCGGCCCACAAGAGGCGGCAGCCAGTCCCCAAACACCGGCCGGGGACTGGCCCACAGGAGGCGGCAGCCGGTCCCCAAACACCGGCCGGGGACCGGCCCACATGAGGCGGCAGCCGGTCCCCAAACAAAAGTCGGGGACCGGCCCACAGGAGGCGGCAGCCAGTCCCCAAACAAAAGCCGGGGACCGGCCCACAGGAGGCGGCAGCCGGTCCCCAAACACAAGCCGGGGACCGGCCCACATGAGGCGGCAGCCAGTCCCCAAACAAAAGCCGGGGACCGGCCCACAGGAGGCGGCAGCCAGTCCCCAAACACAAGCCGGGGACCGGCCCACAGGAGGCTGCAGCCAGTCCCCAAACACGCAAGCCGGGGACCGGCCCACAGGAGGCGGCAGCCAGTCCCCAAACACCGGCCGGGGACCGGCCCACAGGAGGCGGCAGCCGGTCCCCAAACACCGGCCGGGGACCGGCCCACATGAGGCGGCAGCCAGTCCCCAAACAAAAGTCGGGGACCGGCCCACAGGAGGCGGCAGCCGGTCCCCAAACACAAGCCGGGGACCGGCCCACAGGAGGCGGCAGCCGGTCCCCAAACACAAGCCGGGGACCGGCCCACAGGAGGCGGCAGCCGGTCCCCAAACACAAGCCGGGGACCGGCCCACAGGAGGCGGCAGCCAGTCCCCAAACACAAGCCGGGGACCGGCCCACAGGAGGCGGCAGCCAGTCCCCAAACAAAAGTCGGGGACCGGCCCACAGGAGGCGGCAGCCAGTCCCCAAACACAAGCCGGGGACCGGCCCACAGGAGGCTGCAGCCAGTCCCCAAACACGCAAGCCGGGGACCGGCCCACAGGAGGCGGCAGCCAGTCCCCAAACACAAGCCGGGGACCGGCCCACAGGAGGCGGCAGCCAGTCCCCAAACAAAAGTCGGGGACCGGCCCACAGGAGGCGGCAGCCAGTCCCCAAACACAAGCCGGGGACCGGCCCACAGGAGGCTGCAGCCAGTCCCCAAACACGCAAGCCGGGGACCGGCCCACAGGAGGCGGCAGCCAGTCCCCAAACACAAGCCGGGGACCGGCCCACAGGAGGCTGCAGCCAGTCCCCAAACACGCAAGCCGGGGACCGGCCCACAGGAGGCGGCAGCCAGTCCCTAAACAAAAGTCGGGGACCGGCCCACAGGAGGCGGCAGCCAGTCCCCAAACACAAGCCGGGGACCGGCCCACAGGAGGCTGCAGCCAGTCCCCAAACACGCAAGCCGGGGACCGGCCCACAGGAGGCGGCAGCCAGTCCCCAAACACAAGCCGGGGACCGGCCCACAGGAGGCTGCAGCCAGTCCCCAAACACGCAAGCCGGGGACCGGCCCACAGGAGGCGGCAGCCAGTCCCCAAACACCGGCCGGGGACCGGCCCACAGGAGGCGGCAGCCGGTCCCCAAACACCGGCCGGGGACCGGCCCACATGAGGCGGCAGCCAGTCCCCAAACAAAAGTCGGGGACCGGCCCACAGGAGGCGGCAGCCAGTCCCCAAACACAAGCCGGGGACCGGCCCACAGGAGGCGGCAGCCGGTCCCCAAACACAAGCCGGGAACCGGCCCACAGGAGGCGGCAGCCAGTCCCCAAACAAAAGTCGGGGACCGGCCCACAGGAGGCGGCAGCCAGTCCCCAAACACAAGCCGGGGACCGGCCCACAGGAGGCGGCAGCCGGTCCCCAAACACCAGCCGGGGACCGGCCCACAAGAGGCGGCAGCCAGTCCCCAAACACCAGCCGGGGACCGGCCCACAAGAGGCGGCAGCCAGTCCCCAAACACCGGCCGGGGACTGGCCCACAGGAGGCGGCAGCCGGTCCCCAAACACCGGCCGGGGACCAGCCCACAGGAGGCTGCAGACAGTCCCCAAACACGCAAGCCGGGGACCGGCCCACAGGAGGCGGCAGCCAGTCCCCAAACACCGGCCGGGGACCGGCCCACAGGAGGCGGCAGCTGGTCCCCAAACACCGGCCGGGGACCGGCCCACATGAGGCGGCAGCCAGTCCCCAAACAAAAGTCGGGGACCGGCCCACAGGAGGCGGCACCCAGTCCCCAAACACAAGCCGGGGAACGGCCCACAGGAGGCGGCAGCCGGTCCCCAAACACCAGCCGGGGACCGGCCCACAAGAGGCGGCAGCCAGTCCCCAAACACCAGCCGGGGACCGGCCCACAAGAGGCGGCAGCCAGTCCCCAAACACCGGCCGGGGACTGGCCCACAGGAGGCGGCAGCCGGTCCCCAAACACCGGCCGGGGACGGGCCCACATGAGGCGGCAGCCAGTCCCCAAACAAAAGTCGGGGACCGGCCCACAGGAGGCGGCAGCCAGTCCCCAAACACAAGCCGGGGACCGGCCCACAGGAGGCGGCAGCCAGTCCCCAAACACAAGCCGGGGACCGGCCCACAGGAGGCGGCAGCCGGTCCCCAAACACAAGCCGGGGACCGGCCCACAGGAGGCGGCAGCCAGTCCCCAAACACAAGCCGGGGACCGGCCCACAGGAGGCGGCAGCCGGTCCCCAAACACCGGCCGGGGACCGGCCCACATGAGGCGGCAGCCAGTCCCCAAACAAAAGCCGGGGACCGGCCCACAGGAGGCGGCAGCCAGTCCCCAAACACAAGCCGGGGACCGGCCCACAGGAGGCTGCAGCCAGTCCCCAAACACGCAAGCCGGGGACCGGCCCACAGGAGGCGGCAGCCAGTCCCCAAACACAAGCCGGGGACCGGCCCACAGGAGGCTGCAGACAGTCCCCAAACACGCAAGCCGGGGACCGGCCCACAGGAGGCGGCAGCCAGTCCCCAAACACCGGCCGGGGACCGGCCCACAGGAGGCGGCAGCCGGTCCCCAAACACCGGCCGGGGACCGGCCCACATGAGGCGGCAGCCAGTCCCCAAACAAAAGTCGGGGACCGGCCCACAGGAGGCGGCAGCCAGTCCCCAAACACAAGCCGGGGACCGGCCCACAGGAGGCGGCAGCCGGTCCCCAAACACAAGCCGGGGACCGGCCCACAGGAGGCGGCAGCCAGTCCCCAAACACAAGCCGGGGACCGGCCCACAGGAGGCGGCAGCCAGTCCCCAAACAAAAGCCGGGGACCGGCCCACAGGAGGCGGCAGCCGGTCCCCAAACACCAGCCGGGGACCGGCCCACAAGAGGCGGCAGCCAGTCCCCAAACACCAGCCGGGGACCGGCCCACAAGAGGCGGCAGCCAGTCCCCAAACACCGGCCGGGGACCGGCCCACAGGAGGCGGAAGCCGGTCCCCAAACACCACCCGGGGACCGGCCCACAAGAGGCGGCAGCCAGTCCCCAAACACCAGCCGGGGACCGGCCCACAAGAGGCGGCAGCCAGTCCCCAAACACCGGCCGGGGACCGGCCCACAGGAGGCGGAAGCCGGTCCCCAAACACCGGCCGGGGACTGGCCCACAAGAGGCGGCAGCCAGTCCCCAAACACCGGCCGGGGACCGGCCCACAGGAGGCGGCAGCCGGTCCCCAAACACCGGCCGGGGACCGGCCCACAAGAGGCGGCAGCCAGTCCCCAAACACCGGCCGGGGACCGGCCCACAGGAAGCGGCAGCCGGTCCCCAAACGCAAGCCGGGGACCGGCCCACAGGAGGCGGCAGCCAGTCCCCAAACACAAGCCGGGGACCGGCCCACAGGAGGCGGCAGCCAGTCCCCAAACACCGGCCGGGGACCGGCCCACAGGAGGCGGCAGCCGGTCCCCAAACACCGGCCGGGGACCGGCCCACATGAGGCGGCAGCCAGTCCCCAAACAAAAGTCGGGGACCGGCCCACAGGAGGCGGCAGCCAGTCCCCAAACACAAGCCGGGGACCGGCCCACAGGAGGCGGCAGCCGGTCCCCAAACACAAGCCGGGGACCGGCCCACAGGAGGCGGCAGCCGGTCCCCAAACACAAGCCGGGGACCGGCCCACAGGAGGCGGCAGCCAGTCCCCAAACAAAAGCCGGGGACCGGCCCACAGGAGGCGGCAGCCGGTCCCCAAACACCAGCCGGGGACCGGCCCACAAGAGGCGGCAGCCAGTCCCCAAACACCAGCCGGGGACCGGCCCACAAGAGGCGGCAGCCAGTCCCCAAACACCGGCCGGGGACCGGCCCACAGGAGGCGGAAGCCGGTCCCCAAACACCAGCCGGGGACCGGCCCACAAGAGGCGGCAGCCAGTCCCCAAACACCAGCCGGGGACCGGCCCACAAGAGGCGGCAGCCAGTCCCCAAACACCGGCCGGGGACCGGCCCACAGGAGGCGGCAGCCAGTCCCCAAACAAAAGTCGGGGACCGGCCCACAGGAGGCGGCAGCCAGTCCCCAAACACAAGCCGGGGACCGGCCCACAGGAGGCTGCAGCCAGTCCCCAAACACGCAAGCCGGGGACCGGCCCACAGGAGGCGGCAGCCAGTCCCCAAACACAAGCCGGGGACCGGCCCACAGGAGGCTGCAGCCAGTCCCCAAACACGCAAGCCGGGGACCGGCCCACAGGAGGCGGCAGCCAGTCCCCAAACACCGGCCGGGGACCGGCCCACAGGAGGCGGCAGCCGGTCCCCAAACACCGGCCGGGGACCGGCCCACAAGAGGCGGCAGCCAGTCCCCAAACACAAGCCGGGGACCGGCCCACAGGAGGCGGCAGCCGGTCCCCAAACACAAGCCGGGGACCGGCCCACAGGAGGCGGCAGCCGGTCCCCAAACACCAGCCGGGGACCGGCCCACAAGAGGCGGCAGCCAGTCCCCAAACACCAGCCGGGGACCGGCCCACAAGAGGCGGCAGCCAGACCCCAAACACCGGCCGGGGACCGGCCCACAGGAGGCGGAAGCCGGTCCCCAAACACCGGCCGGGGACCGGCCCACAAGAGGCGGCAGCCAGTCCCCAAACACCGGCCGGGGACCGGCCCACAGGAGGCGGCAGCCGGTCCCCAAACACCGGCCGGGGACCGGCCCACAAGAGGCGGCAGCCAGTCCCCAAACACCGGCCGGGGACCGGCCCACAGGAGGCGGCAGCCGGTCCCCAAACGCAAGCCGGGGAACGGCCCACAGGAGGCGGCAGCCGGTCCCCAAACACAAGCCGGGGACCGGCCCACAGGAGGCGGCAGCCAGTCCCCAAACACAAGCCGGGGACCGGCCCACAGGAGGCGGCAGCCAGTCCCCAAACAAAAGCCGGGGACAGGCCCACAGGAGGCGGCAGCCAGTCCCCAAACACAAGCCGGTGACCGGCCCACAGGAGGCTGCAGCCAGTCCCCAAACACGCAAGCCGGGGACCGGCCCACAGGAGGCGGCAGCCAGTCCCCAAACACAAGCCGGGGACCGGCCCACAGGAGGCGGCAGCCAGTCCCCAAACAAAAGCCGGGGACCGGCCCACAGGAGGCGGCAGCCAGTCCCCAAACACAAGCCGGGGACCGGCCCACAGGAGGCTGCAGCCAGTCCCCAAACACGCAAGCCGGGGACCGGCCCACAGGACGCGGCAGCCGGTCCCCAAACACCGGCCGGGGACCGGCCCACAGGAGGCGGCAGCCAGTCCCCAAACACAAGCCGGGGACCGGCCCACAGGAGGCGGCAGCCAGTCCCCAAACAAAAGCCGGGGACAGGCCCACAGGAGGCGGCAGCCAGTCCCCAAACACAAGCCGGTGACCGGCCCACAGGAGGCTGCAGCCAGTCCCCAAACACGCAAGCCGGGGACCGGCCCACAGGAGGCGGCAGCCAGTCCCCAAACACAAGCCGGGGACCGGCCCACAGGAGGCGGCAGCCAGTCCCCAAACAAAAGCCGGGGACCGGCCCACAGGAGGCGGCAGCCAGTCCCCAAACACAAGCCGGGGACCGGCCCACAGGAGGCTGCAGCCAGTCCCCAAACACGCAAGCCGGGGACCGGCCCACAGGACGCGGCAGCCGGTCCCCAAACACCGGCCGGGGACCGGCCCACAAGAGGCGGCAGCCAGTCCCCAAACACCGGCCGGGGACTGGCCCACAGGAGGCGGCAGCCAGTCCCCAAACAAAAGTCGGGGACCGGCCCACAGGAGGCGGCAGCCAGTCCCCAAACACAAGCCGGGGACCGGCCCACAGGAGGCGGCAGCCAGTCCCCAAACACAAGCCGGGGACCGGCCCACAGGAGGCGGCAGCCAGTCCCCAAACAAAAGTCGGGGACCGGCCCACAGGAGGCGGCAGCCAGTCCCCAAACACAAGCCGGGGACCGGCCCACAGGAGGCTGCAGCCAGTCCCCAAACACGCAAGCCGGGGACCGGCCCACAGGAGGCGGCAGCCAGTCCCCAAACACAAGCCGGGGACCGGCCCACAGGAGGCTGCAGCCAGTCCCCAAACACGCAAGCCGGGGACCGGCCCACAGGAGGCGGCAGCCGGTCCCCAAACACCGGCCGGGGACCGGCCCACAAGAGGCGGCAGCCAGTCCCCAAACACCGGCCGGGGACTGGCCCACAGGAGGCGGCAGCCGGTCCCCAAACACCGGCCGGGGACCGGCCCACATGAGGCGGCAGCCAGTCCCCAAACAAAAGTCGGGGACCGGCCCACAGGAGGCGGCAGCCAGTCCCCAAACACAAGCCGGGGACCGGCCCACAGGAGGCGGCAGCCAGTCCCCAAACAAAAGTCGGGGACCGGCCCACAGGAGGCGGCAGCCAGTCCCCAAACACAAGCCGGGGACCGGCCCACAGGAGGCTGCAGCCAGTCCCCAAACACGCAAGCCGGGGACCGGCCCACAGGAGGCGGCAGCCAGTCCCCAAACACAAGCCGGGGACCGGCCCACAGGAGGCTGCAGCCAGTCCCCAAACACCGGCCGGGGACCGGCCCACAGGAGGCGGCAGCCGGTCCCCAAACACCGGCCGGGGACCGGCCCACAAGAGGCGGCAGCCAGTCCCCAAACACCGGCCGGGGACCGGCCCACAGGAGGCGGCAGCCGGTCCCCAAACGCAAGCCGGGGAACGGCCCACAGGAGGCGGCAGCCGGTCCCCAAACACAAGCCGGGGACCGGCCCACAGGAGGCGGCAGCCAGTCCCCAAACACAAGCCGGGGACCGGCCCACAGGAGGCGGCAGCCAGTCCCCAAACAAAAGCCGGGGACAGGCCCACAGGAGGCGGCAGCCAGTCCCCAAACACAAGCCGGTGACCGGCCCACAGGAGGCTGCAGCCAGTCCCCAAACACGCAAGCCGGGGACCGGCCCACAGGAGGCGGCAGCCAGTCCCCAAACACAAGCCGGGGACCGGCCCACAGGAGGCGGCAGCCAGTCCCCAAACAAAAGCCGGGGACCGGCCCACAGGAGGCGGCAGCCAGTCCCCAAACACAAGCCGGGGACCGGCCCACAGGAGGCTGCAGCCAGTCCCCAAACACGCAAGCCGGGGACCGGCCCACAGGACGCGGCAGCCGGTCCCCAAACACCGGCCGGGGACCGGCCCACAGGAGGCGGCAGCCAGTCCCCAAACACAAGCCGGGGACCGGCCCACAGGAGGCGGCAGCCAGTCCCCAAACAAAAGCCGGGGACAGGCCCACAGGAGGCGGCAGCCAGTCCCCAAACACAAGCCGGTGACCGGCCCACAGGAGGCTGCAGCCAGTCCCCAAACACGCAAGCCGGGGACCGGCCCACAGGAGGCGGCAGCCAGTCCCCAAACACAAGCCGGGGACCGGCCCACAGGAGGCGGCAGCCAGTCCCCAAACAAAAGCCGGGGACCGGCCCACAGGAGGCGGCAGCCAGTCCCCAAACACAAGCCGGGGACCGGCCCACAGGAGGCTGCAGCCAGTCCCCAAACACGCAAGCCGGGGACCGGCCCACAGGACGCGGCAGCCGGTCCCCAAACACCGGCCGGGGACCGGCCCACAAGAGGCGGCAGCCAGTCCCCAAACACCGGCCGGGGACTGGCCCACAGGAGGCGGCAGCCAGTCCCCAAACAAAAGTCGGGGACCGGCCCACAGGAGGCGGCAGCCAGTCCCCAAACACAAGCCGGGGACCGGCCCACAGGAGGCGGCAGCCAGTCCCCAAACACAAGCCGGGGACCGGCCCACAGGAGGCGGCAGCCAGTCCCCAAACAAAAGTCGGGGACCGGCCCACAGGAGGCGGCAGCCAGTCCCCAAACACAAGCCGGGGACCGGCCCACAGGAGGCTGCAGCCAGTCCCCAAACACGCAAGCCGGGGACCGGCCCACAGGAGGCGGCAGCCAGTCCCCAAACACAAGCCGGGGACCGGCCCACAGGAGGCTGCAGCCAGTCCCCAAACACGCAAGCCGGGGACCGGCCCACAGGAGGCGGCAGCCGGTCCCCAAACACCGGCCGGGGACCGGCCCACAAGAGGCGGCAGCCAGTCCCCAAACACCGGCCGGGGACTGGCCCACAGGAGGCGGCAGCCGGTCCCCAAACACCGGCCGGGGACCGGCCCACATGAGGCGGCAGCCAGTCCCCAAACAAAAGTCGGGGACCGGCCCACAGGAGGCGGCAGCCAGTCCCCAAACACAAGCCGGGGACCGGCCCACAGGAGGCGGCAGCCAGTCCCCAAACAAAAGTCGGGGACCGGCCCACAGGAGGCGGCAGCCAGTCCCCAAACACAAGCCGGGGACCGGCCCACAGGAGGCTGCAGCCAGTCCCCAAACACGCAAGCCGGGGACCGGCCCACAGGAGGCGGCAGCCAGTCCCCAAACACAAGCCGGGGACCGGCCCACAGGAGGCTGCAGCCAGTCCCCAAACACGCAAGCCGGGGACCGGCCCACAGGAGGCGGCAGCCGGTCCCCAAACACCGGCCGGGGACCGGCCCACAAGAGGCGGCAGCCAGTCCCCAAACACCGGCCGGGGACTGGCCCACAGGAGGCGGCAGCCGGTCCCCAAACACCGGCCGGGGACCGGCCCACATGAGGCGGCAGCCGGTCCCCAAACAAAAGTCGGGGACCGGCCCACAGGAGGCGGCAGCCAGTCCCCAAACAAAAGCCGGGGACCGGCCCACAGGAGGCGGCAGCCGGTCCCCAAACACAAGCCGGGGACCGGCCCACATGAGGCGGCAGCCAGTCCCCAAACAAAAGCCGGGGACCGGCCCACAGGAGGCGGCAGCCAGTCCCCAAACACAAGCCGGGGACCGGCCCACAGGAGGCTGCAGCCAGTCCCCAAACACGCAAGCCGGGGACCGGCCCACAGGAGGCGGCAGCCAGTCCCCAAACACCGGCCGGGGACCGGCCCACAGGAGGCGGCAGCCGGTCCCCAAACACAAGCCGGGGACCGGCCCACAGGAGGCGGCAGCCGGTCCCCAAACACAAGCCGGGGACCGGCCCACAGGAGGCGGCAGCCGGTCCCCAAACACAAGCCGGGGACCGGCCCACAGGAGGCGGCAGCCAGTCCCCAAACACAAGCCGGGGACCGGCCCACAGGAGGCGGCAGCCAGTCCCCAAACAAAAGTCGGGGACCGGCCCACAGGAGGCGGCAGCCAGTCCCCAAACACAAGCCGGGGACCGGCCCACAGGAGGCTGCAGCCAGTCCCCAAACACGCAAGCCGGGGACCGGCCCACAGGAGGCGGCAGCCAGTCCCCAAACACAAGCCGGGGACCGGCCCACAGGAGGCGGCAGCCAGTCCCCAAACACGCAAGCCGGGGACCGGCCCACAGGAGGCGGCAGCCAGTCCCCAAACACCGGCCGGGGACCGGCCCACAGGAGGCGGCAGCCAGTCCCCAAACACAAGCCGGGGACCGGCCCACAGGAGGCTGCAGCCAGTCCCCAAACACGCAAGCCGGGGACCGGCCCACAGGAGGCGGCAGCCGGTCCCCAAACACCGGCCGGGGACCGGCCCACAAGAGGCGGCAGCCAGTCCCCAAACACCGGCCGGGGACTGGCCCACAGGAGGCGGCAGCCGGTCCCCAAACACCGGCCGGGGACCGGCCCACATGAGGCGGCAGCCAGTCCCCAAACAAAAGTCGGGGACCGGCCCACAGGAGGCGGCAGCCAGTCCCCAAACAAAAGCCGGGGACCGGCCCACAGGAGGCGGCAGCCGGTCCCCAAACACAAGCCGGGGACCGGCCCACATGAGGCGGCAGCCAGTCCCCAAACACAAGCCGGGGACCGGCCCACAGGAGGCGGCAGCCAGTCCCCAAACACCGGCCGGGGACCGGCCCACAGGAGGCGGCACCCAGTCCCCAAACACCGGCCGGGGACCGGCCCACAGGAGGCGGCAGCCGGTCCCCAAACACCGGCCGGGGACCGGCCCACATGAGGCGGCAGTCAGTCCCCAAACACCGGCCGGGGACCGGCCCACAGGAGGCGGCAGCCGGTCCCCAAACACAAGCCGGGGACCGGCCCACAGGAGGCGGCAGCCGGTCCCCAAACACAAGCCGGGGACCGGCCCACAGGAGGCGGCAGCCGGTCCCCAAACACAAGCCGGGGACCGGCCCACAGGAGGCGGCAGCCAGTCCCCAAACACAAGCCGGGGACCGGCCCACAGGAGGCGGCAGCCAGTCCCCAAACAAAAGTCGGGGACCGGCCCACAGGAGGCGGCAGCCAGTCCCCAAACACAAGCCGGGGACCGGCCCACAGGAGGCTGCAGCCAGTCCCCAAACACGCAAGCCGGGGACCGGCCCACAGGAGGCGGCAGCCAGTCCCCAAACACAAGCCGGGGACCGGCCCACAGGAGGCTGCAGCCAGTCCCCAAACACGCAAGCCGGGGACCGGCCCACAGGAGGCGGCAGCCAGTCCCCAAACACAAGCCGGGGACCGGCCCACAGGAGGCTGCAGCCAGTCCCCAAACACGCAAGCCGGGGACCGGCCCACAGGAGGCGGCAGCCAGTCCCCAAACACCGGCCGGGGACCGGCCCACAGGAGGCGGCAGCCGGTCCCCAAACACCGGCCGGGGACCGGCCCACAAGAGGCGGCAGCCAGTCCCCAAACACCGGCCGGGGACCGGCCCACAGGAGGCGGCAGCCGGTCCCCAAACACCGGCCGGGGACCGGCCCACAAGAGGCGGCAGCCAGTCCCCAAACACCGGCCGGGGACCGGCCCACAGGAGGCGGCAGCCGGTCCCCAAACGCAGGTCGGGGACCGGCCCACAGGAGGCGGCAGCCAGTCCCCAAACACAAGCCGGGGACCGGCCCACAGGAGGCGGCAGCCAGTCCCCAAACACAAGCCGGGGACCGGCCCACAGGAGGCGGCAGCCAGTCCCCAAACAAAAGTCGGGGACCGGCCCACAGGAGGCGGCAGCCAGTCCCCAAACACAAGCCGGGGACCGGCCCACAGGAGGCTGCAGCCAATCCCCAAACACGCAAGCCGGGGACCGGCCCACCGGAGGCGGCAGCCAGTCCCCAAACACAAGCCGGGGACCGGCCCACAGGAGGCTGCAGCCAGTCCCCAAACACGCAAGCCGGGGACCGGCCCACAGGAGGCGGCAGCCAGTCCCCAAACACCGGCCGGGGACCGGCCCACAGGAGGCGGCAGCCAGTCCCCAAACACAAGCCGGGGACCGGCCCACAGGAGGCTGCAGCCAGTCCCCAAACACGCAAGCCGGGGACCGGCCCACAGGAGGCGGCAGCCGGTCCCCAAACACCGGCCGGGGACCGGCCCACAAGAGGCGGCAGCCAGTCCCCAAACACCGGCCGGGGACTGGCCCACAGGAGGCGGCAGCCGGTCCCCAAACACCGGCCGGGGACCGGCCCACATGAGGCGGCAGCCAGTCCCCAAACAAAAGTCGGGGACCGGCCCACAGGAGGCGGCAGCCAGTCCCCAAACAAAAGCCGGGGACCGGCCCACAGGAGGCGGCAGCCGGTCCCCAAACACAAGCCGGGGACCGGCCCACATGAGGCGGCAGCCAGTCCCCAAACAAAAGCCGGGGACCGGCCCACAGGAGGCGGCAGCCAGTCCCCAAACACAAGCCGGGGACCGGCCCACAGGAGGCTGCAGCCAGTCCCCAAACACGCAAGCCGGGGACCGGCCCACAGGAGGCGGCAGCCAGTCCCCAAACACCGGCCGGGGACCGGCCCACAGGAGGCGGCAGCCGGTCCCCAAACACCGGCCGGGGACCGGCCCACATGAGGCGGCAGTCAGTCCCCAAACACCGGCCGGGGACCGGCCCACAGGAGGCGGCAGCCGGTCCCCAAACACAAGCCGGGGACCGGCCCACAGGAGGCGGCAGCCGGTCCCCAAACACAAGCCGGGGACCGGCCCACAGGAGGCGGCAGCCGGTCCCCAAACACAAGCCGGGGACCGGCCCACAGGAGGCGGCAGCCAGTCCCCAAACACAAGCCGGGGACCGGCCCACAGGAGGCGGCAGCCAGTCCCCAAACAAAAGTCGGGGACCGGCCCACAGGAGGCGGCAGCCAGTCCCCAAACACAAGCCGGGGACCGGCCCACAGGAGGCTGCAGCCAGTCCCCAAACACGCAAGCCGGGGACCGGCCCACAGGAGGCGGCAGCCAGTCCCCAAACACAAGCCGGGGACCGGCCCACAGGAGGCTGCAGCCAGTCCCCAAACACGCAAGCCGGGGACCGGCCCACAGGAGGCGGCAGCCAGTCCCCAAACACCGGCCGGGGACCGGCCCACAGGAGGCGGCAGCCGGTCCCCAAACACCGGCCGGGGACCGGCCCACATGAGGCGGCAGCCAGTCCCCAAACAAAAGTCGGGGACCGGCCCACAGGAGGCGGCAGCCAGTCCCCAAACACAAGCCGGGGACCGGCCCACAGGAGGCGGCAGCCGGTCCCCAAACACAAGCCGGGGACCGGCCCACAGGAGGCGGCAGCCGGTCCCCAAACACCAGCCGGGGACCGGCCCACAAGAGGCGGCAGCCAGTCCCCAAACACCAGCCGGGGACCGGCCCACAAGAGGCGGCAGCCAGACCCCAAACACCGGCCGGGGACCGGCCCACAGGAGGCGGAAGCCGGTCCCCAAACACCGGCCGGGGACCGGCCCACAAGAGGCGGCAGCCAGTCCCCAAACACCGGCCGGGGACCGGCCCACAGGAGGCGGCAGCCGGTCCCCAAACACCGGCCGGGGACCGGCCCACAAGAGGCGGCAGCCAGTCCCCAAACACCGGCCGGGGACCGGCCCACAGGAGGCGGCAGCCAGTCCCCAAACACAAGCCGGGGACCGGCCCACAGGAGGCGGCAGCCAGTCCCCAAACACAAGCCGGGGACCGGCCCACAGGAGGCGGCAGCCAGTCCCCAAACAAAAGCCGGGGACAGGCCCACAGGAGGCGGCAGCCAGTCCCCAAACACAAGCCGGGGACCGGCCCACAGGAGGCTGCAGCCAGTCCCCAAACACGCAAGCCGGGGACCGGCCCACAGGAGGCGGCAGCCAGTCCCCAAACACCGGCCGGGGACCGGCCCACAGGAGGCGGCAGCCGGTCCCCAAACGCAAGTCGGGGACCGGCCCACAGGAGGCGGCAGCCGGTCCCCAAACACCGGCCGGGGACCGGCCCACAAGAGGCGGCAGCCAGTCCCCAAACACCGGCCGGGGACCGGCCCACAGGAGGCGGCAGCCGGTCCCCAAACGCAAGTCGGGGACCGGCCCACAGGAGTTGGCAGCAAGTCCCCAAACACAAGCCGGGGACCGGCCCACAGGAGGCGGCAGCCAGTCCCCAAACACAAGCCGGGGACCGGCCCACAGGAGGCGGCAGCCTGTCCCCAAACAAAAGTCGGGGACCGGCCCACAGGAGGCGGCAGCCAGTCCCCAAACACAAGCCGGGGACCGGCCCACAGGAGGCTGCAGCCAATCCCCAAACACGCAAGCCGGGGACCGGCCCACCGGAGGCGGCAGCCAGTCCCCAAACACAAGCCGGGGACCGGCCCACAGGAGGCTGCAGCCAGTCCCCAAACACGCAAGCCGGGGACCGGCCCACAGGAGGCGGCAGCCAGTCCCCAAACACCGGCCGGGGACCGGCCCACAGGAGGCGGCAGCCAGTCCCCAAACACAAGCCGGGGACCGGCCCACAGGAGGCTGCAGCCAGTCCCCAAACACGCAAGCCGGGGACCGGCCCACAGGAGGCGGCAGCCGGTCCCCAAACACCGGCCGGGGACCGGCCCACAAGAGGCGGCAGCCAGTCCCCAAACACCGGCCGGGGACTGGCCCACAGGAGGCGGCAGCCGGTCCCCAAACACCGGCCGGGGACCGGCCCACATGAGGCGGCAGCCAGTCCCCAAACAAAAGTCGGGGACCGGCCCACAGGAGGCGGCAGCCAGTCCCCAAACAAAAGCCGGGGACCGGCCCACAGGAGGCGGCAGCCGGTCCCCAAACACAAGCCGGGGACCGGCCCACATGAGGCGGCAGCCAGTCCCCAAACAAAAGCCGGGGACCGGCCCACAGGAGGCGGCAGCCAGTCCCCAAACACAAGCCGGGGACCGGCCCACAGGAGGCTGCAGCCAGTCCCCAAACACGCAAGCCGGGGACCGGCCCACAGGAGGCGGCAGCCAGTCCCCAAACACCGGCCGGGGACCGGCCCACAGGAGGCGGCAGCCGGTCCCCAAACACCGGCCGGGGACCGGCCCACATGAGGCGGCAGTCAGTCCCCAAACACCGGCCGGGGACCGGCCCACAGGAGGCGGAAGCCGGTCCCCAAACACCGGCCGGGGACCGGCCCACAAGAGGCGGCAGCCAGTCCCCAAACACCGGCCGGGGACCGGCCCACAGGAGGCGGCAGCCGGTCCCCAAACACCGGCCGGGGACCGGCCCACAAGAGGCGGCAGCCAGTCCCCAAACACCGGCCGGGGACCGGCCCACAGGAGGCGGCAGCCAGTCCCCAAACACAAGCCGGGGACCGGCCCACAGGAGGCGGCAGCCAGTCCCCAAACACAAGCCGGGGACCGGCCCACAGGAGGCGGCAGCCAGTCCCCAAACAAAAGCCGGGGACAGGCCCACAGGAGGCGGCAGCCAGTCCCCAAACACAAGCCGGGGACCGGCCCACAGGAGGCTGCAGCCAGTCCCCAAACACGCAAGCCGGGGACCGGCCCACAGGAGGCGGCAGCCAGTCCCCAAACACCGGCCGGGGACCGGCCCACAGGAGGCGGCAGCCGGTCCCCAAACGCAAGTCGGGGACCGGCCCACAGGAGGCGGCAGCCGGTCCCCAAACACCGGCCGGGGACCGGCCCACAAGAGGCGGCAGCCAGTCCCCAAACACCGGCCGGGGACCGGCCCACAGGAGGCGGCAGCCGGTCCCCAAACGCAAGTCGGGGACCGGCCCACAGGAGGCGGCAGCAAGTCCCCAAACACAAGCCGGGGACCGGCCCACAGGAGGCGGCAGCCAGTCCCCAAACACAAGCCGGGGACCGGCCCACAGGAGGCGGCAGCCTGTCCCCAAACAAAAGTCGGGGACCGGCCCACAGGAGGCGGCAGCCAGTCCCCAAACACAAGCCGGGGACCGGCCCACAGGAGGCTGCAGCCAATCCCCAAACACGCAAGCCGGGGACCGGCCCACCGGAGGCGGCAGCCAGTCCCCAAACACGAGCCGGGGACCGGCCCACAGGAGGCTGCAGCCAGTCCCCAAACACGCAAGCCGGGGACCGGCCCACAGGAGGCGGCAGCCAGTCCCCAAACACCGGCCGGGGACCGGCCCACAGGAGGCGGCAGCCAGTCCCCAAACACAAGCCGGGGACCGGCCCACAGGAGGCTGCAGCCAGTCCCCAAACACGCAAGCCGGGGACCGGCCCACAGGAGGCGGCAGCCGGTCCCCAAACACCGGCCGGGGACCGGCCCACAAGAGGCGGCAGCCAGTCCCCAAACACCGGCCGGGGACTGGCCCACAGGAGGCGGCAGCCGGTCCCCAAACACCGGCCGGGGACCGGCCCACATGAGGCGGCAGCCAGTCCCCAAACAAAAGTCGGGGACCGGCCCACAGGAGGCGGCAGCCAGTCCCCAAACAAAAGCCGGGGACCGGCCCACAGGAGGCGGCAGCCGGTCCCCAAACACAAGCCGGGGACCGGCCCACATGAGGCGGCAGCCAGTCCCCAAACAAAAGCCGGGGACCGGCCCACAGGAGGCGGCAGCCAGTCCCCAAACACAAGCCGGGGACCGGCCCACAGGAGGCTGCAGCCAGTCCCCAAACACGCAAGCCGGGGACCGGCCCACAGGAGGCGGCAGCCAGTCCCCAAACACCGGCCGGGGACCGGCCCACAGGAGGCGGCAGCCGGTCCCCAAACACCGGCCGGGGACCGGCCCACATGAGGCGGCAGTCAGTCCCCAAACACCGGCCGGGGACCGGCCCACAGGAGGCGGCAGCCGGTCCCCAAACACAAGCCGGGGACCGGCCCACAGGAGGCGGCAGCCGGTCCCCAAACACAAGCCGGGGACCGGCCCACAGGAGGCGGCAGCCGGTCCCCAAACACAAGCCGGGGACCGGCCCACAGGAGGCGGCAGCCAGTCCCCAAACACAAGCCGGGGACCGGCCCACAGGAGGCGGCAGCCAGTCCCCAAACAAAAGTCGGGGACCGGCCCACATGAGGCGGCAGCCAGTCCCCAAACAAAAGTCGGGGACCGGCCCACAGGAGGCGGCAGCCAGTCCCCAAACACAAGCCGGGGACCGGCCCACAGGAGGCGGCAGCCGGTCCCCAAACACAAGCCGGGGACCGGCCCACAGGAGGCGGCAGCCGGTCCCCAAACACCAGCCGGGGACCGGCCCACAAGAGGCGGCAGCCAGACCCCAAACACCGGCCGGGGACCGGCCCACAGGAGGCGGAAGCCGGTCCCCAAACACCGGCCGGGGACCGGCCCACAAGAGGCGGCAGCCAGTCCCCAAACACCGGCCGGGGACCGGCCCACAGGAGGCGGCAGCCGGTCCCCAAACACCGGCCGGGGACCGGCCCACAAGAGGCGGCAGCCAGTCCCCAAACACCGGCCGGGGACCGGCCCACAGGAGGCGGCAGCCAGTCCCCAAACACAAGCCGGGGACCGGCCCACAGGAGGCGGCAGCCAGTCCCCAAACACAAGCCGGGGACCGGCCCACAGGAGGCGGCAGCCAGTCCCCAAACAAAAGCCGGGGACAGGCCCACAGGAGGCGGCAGCCAGTCCCCAAACACAAGCCGGGGACCGGCCCACAGGAGGCTGCAGCCAGTCCCCAAACACGCAAGCCGGGGACCGGCCCACAGGAGGCGGCAGCCAGTCCCCAAACACCGGCCGGGGACCGGCCCACAGGAGGCGGCAGCCGGTCCCCAAACGCAAGTCGGGGACCGGCCCACAGGAGGCGGCAGCCGGTCCCCAAACACCGGCCGGGGACCGGCCCACAAGAGGCGGCAGCCAGTCCCCAAACACCGGCCGGGGACCGGCCCACAGGAGGCGGCAGCCAGTCCCCAAACAAAAGCCGGGGACCGGCCCACAGGAGGCGGCAGCCAGTCCCCAAACACAAGCCGGGGACCGGCCCACAGGAGGCGGCAGCCAGTCCCCAAACACCGGCCGGGGACCGGCCCACAGGAGGCGGCAGCCGGTCCCCAAACGCAAGTCGGGGACCGGCCCACAGGAGGCGGCAGCAAGTCCCCAAACACAAGCCGGGGACCGGCCCACAGGAGGCGGCAGCCAGTCCCCAAACACAAGCCGGGGACCGGCCCACAGGAGGCGGCAGCCTGTCCCCAAACAAAAGTCGGGGACCGGCCCACAGGAGGCGGCAGCCAGTCCCCAAACACAAGCCGGGGACCGGCCCACAGGAGGCTGCAGCCAATCCCCAAACACGCAAGCCGGGGACCGGCCCACCGGAGGCGGCAGCCAGTCCCCAAACACAAGCCGGGGACCGGCCCACAGGAGGCTGCAGCCAGTCCCCAAACACGCAAGCCGGGGACCGGCCCACAGGAGGCGGCAGCCAGTCCCCAAACACCGGCCGGGGACCGGCCCACAGGAGGCGGCAGCCAGTCCCCAAACACAAGCCGGGGACCGGCCCACAGGAGGCTGCAGCCAGTCCCCAAACACGCAAGCCGGGGACCGGCCCACAGGAGGCGGCAGCCGGTCCCCAAACACCGGCCGGGGACCGGCCCACAAGAGGCGGCAGCCAGTCCCCAAACACCGGCCGGGGACTGGCCCACAGGAGGCGGCAGCCGGTCCCCAAACACCGGCCGGGGACCGGCCCACATGAGGCGGCAGCCAGTCCCCAAACAAAAGTCGGGGACCGGCCCACAGGAGGCGGCAGCCAGTCCCCAAACAAAAGCCGGGGACCGGCCCACAGGAGGCGGCAGCCGGTCCCCAAACACAAGCCGGGGACCGGCCCACATGAGGCGGCAGCCAGTCCCCAAACAAAAGCCGGGGACCGGCCCACAGGAGGCGGCAGCCAGTCCCCAAACACAAGCCGGGGACCGGCCCACAGGAGGCTGCAGCCAGTCCCCAAACACGCAAGCCGGGGACCGGCCCACAGGAGGCGGCAGCCAGTCCCCAAACACCGGCCGGGGACCGGCCCACAGGAGGCGGCAGCCGGTCCCCAAACACCGGCCGGGGACCGGCCCACATGAGGCGGCAGTCAGTCCCCAAACACCGGCCGGGGACCGGCCCACAGGAGGCGGCAGCCGGTCCCCAAACACAAGCCGGGGACCGGCCCACAGGAGGCGGCAGCCGGTCCCCAAACACAAGCCGGGGACCGGCCCACAGGAGGCGGCAGCCGGTCCCCAAACACAAGCCGGGGACCGGCCCACAGGAGGCGGCAGCCAGTCCCCAAACACAAGCCGGGGACCGGCCCACAGGAGGCGGCAGCCAGTCCCCAAACAAAAGTCGGGGACCGGCCCACATGAGGCGGCAGCCAGTCCCCAAACAAAAGTCGGGGACCGGCCCACAGGAGGCGGCAGCCAGTCCCCAAACACAAGCCGGGGACCGGCCCACAGGAGGCGGCAGCCGGTCCCCAAACACAAGCCGGGGACCGGCCCACAGGAGGCGGCAGCCGGTCCCCAAACACCAGCCGGGGACCGGCCCACAAGAGGCGGCAGCCAGACCCCAAACACCGGCCGGGGACCGGCCCACAGGAGGCGGAAGCCGGTCCCCAAACACCGGCCGGGGACCGGCCCACAAGAGGCGGCAGCCAGTCCCCAAACACCGGCCGGGGACCGGCCCACAGGAGGCGGCAGCCGGTCCCCAAACACCGGCCGGGGACCGGCCCACAAGAGGCGGCAGCCAGTCCCCAAACACCGGCCGGGGACCGGCCCACAGGAGGCGGCAGCCAGTCCCCAAACACAAGCCGGGGACCGGCCCACAGGAGGCGGCAGCCAGTCCCCAAACACAAGCCGGGGACCGGCCCACAGGAGGCGGCAGCCAGTCCCCAAACAAAAGCCGGGGACAGGCCCACAGGAGGCGGCAGCCAGTCCCCAAACACAAGCCGGGGACCGGCCCACAGGAGGCTGCAGCCAGTCCCCAAACACGCAAGCCGGGGACCGGCCCACAGGAGGCGGCAGCCAGTCCCCAAACACCGGCCGGGGACCGGCCCACAGGAGGCGGCAGCCGGTCCCCAAACGCAAGTCGGGGACCGGCCCACAGGAGGCGGCAGCCGGTCCCCAAACACCGGCCGGGGACCGGCCCACAAGAGGCGGCAGCCAGTCCCCAAACACCGGCCGGGGACCGGCCCACAGGAGGCGGCAGCCGGTCCCCAAACGCAAGTCGGGGACCGGCCCACAGGAGTTGGCAGCAAGTCCCCAAACACAAGCCGGGGACCGGCCCACAGGAGGCGGCAGCCAGTCCCCAAACACAAGCCGGGGACCGGCCCACAGGAGGCGGCAGCCTGTCCCCAAACAAAAGTCGGGGACCGGCCCACAGGAGGCGGCAGCCAGTCCCCAAACACAAGCCGGGGACCGGCCCACAGGAGGCTGCAGCCAATCCCCAAACACGCAAGCCGGGGACCGGCCCACCGGAGGCGGCAGCCAGTCCCCAAACACAAGCCGGGGACCGGCCCACAGGAGGCTGCAGCCAGTCCCCAAACACGCAAGCCGGGGACCGGCCCACAGGAGGCGGCAGCCAGTCCCCAAACACCGGCCGGGGACCGGCCCACAGGAGGCGGCAGCCAGTCCCCAAACACAAGCCGGGGACCGGCCCACAGGAGGCTGCAGCCAGTCCCCAAACACGCAAGCCGGGGACCGGCCCACAGGAGGCGGCAGCCGGTCCCCAAACACCGGCCGGGGACCGGCCCACAAGAGGCGGCAGCCAGTCCCCAAACACCGGCCGGGGACTGGCCCACAGGAGGCGGCAGCCGGTCCCCAAACACCGGCCGGGGACCGGCCCACATGAGGCGGCAGCCAGTCCCCAAACAAAAGTCGGGGACCGGCCCACAGGAGGCGGCAGCCAGTCCCCAAACAAAAGCCGGGGACCGGCCCACAGGAGGCGGCAGCCGGTCCCCAAACACAAGCCGGGGACCGGCCCACATGAGGCGGCAGCCAGTCCCCAAACAAAAGCCGGGGACCGGCCCACAGGAGGCGGCAGCCAGTCCCCAAACACAAGCCGGGGACCGGCCCACAGGAGGCTGCAGCCAGTCCCCAAACACGCAAGCCGGGGACCGGCCCACAGGAGGCGGCAGCCAGTCCCCAAACACCGGCCGGGGACCGGCCCACAGGAGGCGGCAGCCGGTCCCCAAACACCGGCCGGGGACCGGCCCACATGAGGCGGCAGTCAGTCCCCAAACACCGGCCGGGGACCGGCCCACAGGAGGCGGAAGCCGGTCCCCAAACACCGGCCGGGGACCGGCCCACAAGAGGCGGCAGCCAGTCCCCAAACACCGGCCGGGGACCGGCCCACAGGAGGCGGCAGCCGGTCCCCAAACACCGGCCGGGGACCGGCCCACAAGAGGCGGCAGCCAGTCCCCAAACACCGGCCGGGGACCGGCCCACAGGAGGCGGCAGCCAGTCCCCAAACACAAGCCGGGGACCGGCCCACAGGAGGCGGCAGCCAGTCCCCAAACACAAGCCGGGGACCGGCCCACAGGAGGCGGCAGCCAGTCCCCAAACAAAAGCCGGGGACAGGCCCACAGGAGGCGGCAGCCAGTCCCCAAACACAAGCCGGGGACCGGCCCACAGGAGGCTGCAGCCAGTCCCCAAACACGCAAGCCGGGGACCGGCCCACAGGAGGCGGCAGCCAGTCCCCAAACACCGGCCGGGGACCGGCCCACAGGAGGCGGCAGCCGGTCCCCAAACGCAAGTCGGGGACCGGCCCACAGGAGGCGGCAGCCGGTCCCCAAACACCGGCCGGGGACCGGCCCACAAGAGGCGGCAGCCAGTCCCCAAACACCGGCCGGGGACCGGCCCACAGGAGGCGGCAGCCGGTCCCCAAACGCAAGTCGGGGACCGGCCCACAGGAGGCGGCAGCAAGTCCCCAAACACAAGCCGGGGACCGGCCCACAGGAGGCGGCAGCCAGTCCCCAAACACAAGCCGGGGACCGGCCCACAGGAGGCGGCAGCCTGTCCCCAAACAAAAGTCGGGGACCGGCCCACAGGAGGCGGCAGCCAGTCCCCAAACACAAGCCGGGGACCGGCCCACAGGAGGCTGCAGCCAATCCCCAAACACGCAAGCCGGGGACCGGCCCACCGGAGGCGGCAGCCAGTCCCCAAACACAAGCCGGGGACCGGCCCACAGGAGGCTGCAGCCAGTCCCCAAACACGCAAGCCGGGGACCGGCCCACAGGAGGCGGCAGCCAGTCCCCAAACACCGGCCGGGGACCGGCCCACAGGAGGCGGCAGCCAGTCCCCAAACACAAGCCGGGGACCGGCCCACAGGAGGCTGCAGCCAGTCCCCAAACACGCAAGCCGGGGACCGGCCCACAGGAGGCGGCAGCCGGTCCCCAAACACCGGCCGGGGACCGGCCCACAAGAGGCGGCAGCCAGTCCCCAAACACCGGCCGGGGACTGGCCCACAGGAGGCGGCAGCCGGTCCCCAAACACCGGCCGGGGACCGGCCCACATGAGGCGGCAGCCAGTCCCCAAACAAAAGTCGGGGACCGGCCCACAGGAGGCGGCAGCCAGTCCCCAAACAAAAGCCGGGGACCGGCCCACAGGAGGCGGCAGCCGGTCCCCAAACACAAGCCGGGGACCGGCCCACATGAGGCGGCAGCCAGTCCCCAAACAAAAGCCGGGGACCGGCCCACAGGAGGCGGCAGCCAGTCCCCAAACACAAGCCGGGGACCGGCCCACAGGAGGCTGCAGCCAGTCCCCAAACACGCAAGCCGGGGACCGGCCCACAGGAGGCGGCAGCCAGTCCCCAAACACCGGCCGGGGACCGGCCCACAGGAGGCGGCAGCCGGTCCCCAAACACCGGCCGGGGACCGGCCCACATGAGGCGGCAGTCAGTCCCCAAACACCGGCCGGGGACCGGCCCACAGGAGGCGGCAGCCGGTCCCCAAACACAAGCCGGGGACCGGCCCACAGGAGGCGGCAGCCGGTCCCCAAACACAAGCCGGGGACCGGCCCACAGGAGGCGGCAGCCGGTCCCCAAACACAAGCCGGGGACCGGCCCACAGGAGGCGGCAGCCAGTCCCCAAACACAAGCCGGGGACCGGCCCACAGGAGGCGGCAGCCAGTCCCCAAACAAAAGTCGGGGACCGGCCCACAGGAGGCGGCAGCCAGTCCCCAAACACAAGCCGGGGACCGGCCCACAGGAGGCTGCAGCCAGTCCCCAAACACGCAAGCCGGGGACCGGCCCACAGGAGGCGGCAGCCAGTCCCCAAACACAAGCCGGGGACCGGCCCACAGGAGGCTGCAGCCAGTCCCCAAACACGCAAGCCGGGGACCGGCCCACAGGAGGCGGCAGCCAGTCCCCAAACACAAGCCGGGGACCGGCCCACAGGAGGCTGCAGCCAGTCCCCAAACACGCAAGCCGGGGACCGGCCCACAGGAGGCGGCAGCCAGTCCCCAAACACCGGCCGGGGACCGGCCCACAGGAGGCGGCAGCCGGTCCCCAAACACCGGCCGGGGACCGGCCCACAAGAGGCGGCAGCCAGTCCCCAAACACCGGCCGGGGACCGGCCCACAGGAGGCGGCAGCCGGTCCCCAAACACCGGCCGGGGACCGGCCCACAAGAGGCGGCAGCCAGTCCCCAAACACCGGCCGGGGACCGGCCCACAGGAGGCGGCAGCCGGTCCCCAAACGCAAGTCGGGGACCGGCCCACAGGAGGCGGCAGCCAGTCCCCAAACACAAGCCGGGGACCGGCCCACAGGAGGCGGCAGCCAGTCCCCAAACACAAGCCGGGGACCGGCCCACAGGAGGCGGCAGCCAGTCCCCAAACAAAAGTCGGGGACCGGCCCACAGGAGGCGGCAGCCAGTCCCCAAACACAAGCCGGGGACCGGCCCACAGGAGGCGGCAGCCAGTCCCCAAACAAAAGTCGGGGACCGGCCCACAGGAGGCGGCAGCCAGTCCCCAAACACAAGCCGGGGACCGGCCCACAGGAGGCTGCAGCCAGTCCCCAAACACGCAAGCCGGGGACCGGCCCACAGGAGGCGGCAGCCAGTCCCCAAACACAAGCCGGGGACCGGCCCACAGGAGGCTGCAGCCAGTCCCCAAACACGCAAGCCGGGGACCGGCCCACAGGAGGCGGCAGCCAGTCCCCAAACACAAGCCGGGGACCGGCCCACAGGAGGCTGCAGCCAGTCCCCAAACACGCAAGCCGGGGACCGGCCCACAGGAGGCGGCAGCCAGTCCCCAAACACCGGCCGGGGACCGGCCCACAGGAGGCGGCAGCCGGTCCCCAAACACCGGCCGGGGACCGGCCCACAAGAGGCGGCAGCCAGTCCCCAAACACCGGCCGGGGACCGGCCCACAGGAGGCGGCAGCCGGTCCCCAAACACCGGCCGGGGACCGGCCCACAAGAGGCGGCAGCCAGTCCCCAAACACCGGCCGGGGACCGGCCCACAGGAGGCGGCAGCCGGTCCCCAAACGCAAGTCGGGGACCGGCCCACAGGAGGCGGCAGCCAGTCCCCAAACACAAGCCGGGGACCGGCCCACAGGAGGCGGCAGCCAGTCCCCAAACACAAGCCGGGGACCGGCCCACAGGAGGCGGCAGCCAGTCCCCAAACAAAAGTCGGGGACCGGCCCACAGGAGGCGGCAGCCAGTCCCCAAACACAAGCCGGGGACCGGCCCACAGGAGGCTGCAGCCAATCCCCAAACACGCAAGCCGGGGACCGGCCCACCGGAGGCGGCAGCCAGTCCCCAAACACAAGCCGGGGACCGGCCCACAGGAGGCTGCAGCCAGTCCCCAAACACGCAAGCCGGGGACCGGCCCACAGGAGGCGGCAGCCAGTCCCCAAACACCGGCCGGGGACCGGCCCACAGGAGGCGGCAGCCAGTCCCCAAACACAAGCCGGGGACCGGCCCACAGGAGGCTGCAGCCAGTCCCCAAACACGCAAGCCGGGGACCGGCCCACAGGAGGCGGCAGCCGGTCCCCAAACACCGGCCGGGGACCGGCCCACAAGAGGCGGCAGCCAGTCCCCAAACACCGGCCGGGGACTGGCCCACAGGAGGCGGCAGCCGGTCCCCAAACACCGGCCGGGGACCGGCCCACATGAGGCGGCAGCCAGTCCCCAAACAAAAGTCGGGGACCGGCCCACAGGAGGCGGCAGCCAGTCCCCAAACAAAAGCCGGGGACCGGCCCACAGGAGGCGGCAGCCGGTCCCCAAACACAAGCCGGGGACCGGCCCACATGAGGCGGCAGCCAGTCCCCAAACACAAGCCGGGGACCGGCCCACAGGAGGCGGCAGCCAGTCCCCAAACACCGGCCGGGGACCGGCCCACAGGAGGCGGCAGCCAGTCCCCAAACACCGGCCGGGGACCGGCCCACAGGAGGCGGCAGCCGGTCCCCAAACACCGGCCGGGGACCGGCCCACATGAGGCGGCAGCCAGTCCCCAAACACAAGCCGGGGACCGGCCCACAGGAGGCTGCAGCCAGTCCCCAAACACGCAAGCCGGGGACCGGCCCACAGGAGGCGGCAGCCAGTCCCCAAACACAAGCCGGGGACCGGCCCACAGGAGGCTGCAGCCAGTCCCCAAACACGCAAGCCGGGGACCGGCCCACAGGAGGCGGCAGCCAGTCCCCAAACACCGGCCGGGGACCGGCCCACAGGAGGCGGCAGCCGGTCCCCAAACACCGGCCGGGGACCGGCCCACAAGAGGCGGCAGCCAGTCCCCAAACACCGGCCGGGGACCGGCCCACAGGAGGCGGCAGCCGGTCCCCAAACACCGGCCGGGGACCGGCCCACAAGAGGCGGCAGCCAGTCCCCAAACACAAGCCGGGGACCGGCCCACAGGAGGCGGCAGCCAGTCCCCAAACACAAGCCGGGGACCGGCCCACAGGAGGCGGCAGCCAGTCCCCAAACAAAAGTCGGGGACCGGCCCACAGGAGGCGGCAGCCAGTCCCCAAACACAAGCCGGGGACCGGCCCACAGGAGGCTGCAGCCAATCCCCAAACACGCAAGCCGGGGACCGGCCCACCGGAGGCGGCAGCCAGTCCCCAAACACAAGCCGGGGACCGGCCCACAGGAGGCTGCAGCCAGTCCCCAAACACGCAAGCCGGGGACCGGCCCACAGGAGGCGGCAGCCAGTCCCCAAACACCGGCCGGGGACCGGCCCACAGGAGGCGGCAGCCAGTCCCCAAACACAAGCCGGGGACCGGCCCACAGGAGGCTGCAGCCAGTCCCCAAACACGCAAGCCGGGGACCGGCCCACAGGAGGCGGCAGCCGGTCCCCAAACACCGGCCGGGGACCGGCCCACAAGAGGCGGCAGCCAGTCCCCAAACACCGGCCGGGGACTGGCCCACAGGAGGCGGCAGCCGGTCCCCAAACACCGGCCGGGGACCGGCCCACATGAGGCGGCAGCCAGTCCCCAAACAAAAGTCGGGGACCGGCCCACAGGAGGCGGCAGCCAGTCCCCAAACAAAAGCCGGGGACCGGCCCACAGGAGGCGGCAGCCGGTCCCCAAACACAAGCCGGGGACCGGCCCACATGAGGCGGCAGCCAGTCCCCAAACAAAAGCCGGGGACCGGCCCACAGGAGGCGGCAGCCAGTCCCCAAACACAAGCCGGGGACCGGCCCACAGGAGGCTGCAGCCAGTCCCCAAACACGCAAGCCGGGGACCGGCCCACAGGAGGCGGCAGCCAGTCCCCAAACACCGGCCGGGGACCGGCCCACAGGAGGCGGCAGCCGGTCCCCAAACACCGGCCGGGGACCGGCCCACATGAGGCGGCAGTCAGTCCCCAAACACCGGCCGGGGACCGGCCCACAGGAGGCGGCAGCCGGTCCCCAAACACAAGCCGGGGACCGGCCCACAGGAGGCGGCAGCCGGTCCCCAAACACAAGCCGGGGACCGGCCCACAGGAGGCGGCAGCCGGTCCCCAAACACAAGCCGGGGACCGGCCCACAGGAGGCGGCAGCCAGTCCCCAAACACAAGCCGGGGACCGGCCCACAGGAGGCGGCAGCCAGTCCCCAAACAAAAGTCGGGGACCGGCCCACAGGAGGCGGCAGCCAGTCCCCAAACACAAGCCGGGGACCGGCCCACAGGAGGCTGCAGCCAGTCCCCAAACACGCAAGCCGGGGACCGGCCCACAGGAGGCGGCAGCCAGTCCCCAAACACAAGCCGGGGACCGGCCCACAGGAGGCTGCAGCCAGTCCCCAAACACGCAAGCCGGGGACCGGCCCACAGGAGGCGGCAGCCAGTCCCCAAACACCGGCCGGGGACCGGCCCACAGGAGGCGGCAGCCGGTCCCCAAACACCGGCCGGGGACCGGCCCACATGAGGCGGCAGCCAGTCCCCAAACAAAAGTCGGGGACCGGCCCACAGGAGGCGGCAGCCAGTCCCCAAACACAAGCCGGGGACCGGCCCACAGGAGGCGGCAGCCGGTCCCCAAACACAAGCCGGGGACCGGCCCACAGGAGGCGGCAGCCGGTCCCCAAACACCAGCCGGGGACCGGCCCACAAGAGGCGGCAGCCAGTCCCCAAACACCAGCCGGGGACCGGCCCACAAGAGGCGGCAGCCAGACCCCAAACACCGGCCGGGGACCGGCCCACAGGAGGCGGAAGCCGGTCCCCAAACACCGGCCGGGGACCGGCCCACAAGAGGCGGCAGCCAGTCCCCAAACACCGGCCGGGGACCGGCCCACAGGAGGCGGCAGCCGGTCCCCAAACACCGGCCGGGGACCGGCCCACAAGAGGCGGCAGCCAGTCCCCAAACACCGGCCGGGGACCGGCCCACAGGAGGCGGCAGCCAGTCCCCAAACACAAGCCGGGGACCGGCCCACAGGAGGCGGCAGCCAGTCCCCAAACACAAGCCGGGGACCGGCCCACAGGAGGCGGCAGCCAGTCCCCAAACAAAAGCCGGGGACAGGCCCACAGGAGGCGGCAGCCAGTCCCCAAACACAAGCCGGGGACCGGCCCACAGGAGGCTGCAGCCAGTCCCCAAACACGCAAGCCGGGGACCGGCCCACAGGAGGCGGCAGCCAGTCCCCAAACACAAACCGGGGACCGGCCCACAGGAGGCGGCAGCCAGTCCCCAAACAAAAGCCGGGGACCGGCCCACAGGAGGCGGCAGCCAGTCCCCAAACACAAGCCGGGGACCGGCCCACAGGAGGCTGCAGCCAGTCCCCAAACACGCAAGCCGGGGACCGGCCCACAGGACGCGGCAGCCGGTCCCCAAACACCGGCCGGGGACCGGCCCACAAGAGGCGGCAGCCAGTCCCCAAACACCGGCCGGGGACTGGCCCACAGGAGGCGGCAGCCAGTCCCCAAACAAAAGTCGGGGACCGGCCCACAGGAGGCGGCAGCCAGTCCCCAAACACAAGCCGGGGACCGGCCCACAGGAGGCGGCAGCCGGTCCCCAAACACAAGCCGGGGACCGGCCCACAGGAGGCGGCAGCCGGTCCCCAAACACCAGCCGGGGACCGGCCCACAAGAGGCGGCAGCCAGTCCCCAAACACCGGCCGGGGACCGGCCCACAAGAGGCGGCAGCCGGTCCCCAAACACCGGCCGGGGACCGGCCCACAGGAGGCGGAAGCCGGTCCCCAAACACCGGCCGGGGACCGGCCCACAAGAGGCGGCAGCCGGTCCCCAAACACAAGCCGGGGACCGGCCCACAGGAGGCGGCAGCCGGTCCCCAAACACCGGCCGGGGACCGGCCCACAAGAGGCGGCAGCCAGTCCCCAAACACCGGCCGGGGACCGGCCCACAGGAGGCGGCAGCCGGTCCCCAAACGCAAGTCGGGGACCGGCCCACAGGAGGCGGCAGCCAGTCCCCAAACACAAGCCGGGGACCGGCCCACAGGAGGCGGCAGCCAGTCCCCAAACACAAGCCGGGGACCGGCCCACAGGAGGCGGCAGCCAGTCCCCAAACAAAAGTCGGGGACCGGCCCACAGGAGGCGGCAGCCAGTCCCCAAACACAAGCCGGGGACCGGCCCACAGGAGGCTGCAGCCAGTCCCCAAACACGCAAGCCGGGGACCGGCCCACAGGAGGCGGCAGCCAGTCCCCAAACACAAGCCGGGGACCGGCCCACAGGAGGCGGCAGCCAGTCCCCAAACAAAAGCCGGGGACCGGCCCACAGGAGGCGGCAGCCAGTCCCCAAACACAAGCCGGGGACCGGCCCACAGGAGGCTGCAGCCAGTCCCCAAACACGCAAGCCGGGGACCGGCCCACAGGAGGCGGCAGCCGGTCCCCAAACACCGGCCGGGGACCGGCCCACAAGAGGCGGCAGCCAGTCCCCAAACACCGGCCGGGGACTGGCCCACAGGAGGCGGCAGCCGGTCCCCAAACACCGGCCGGGGACCGGCCCACATGAGGCGGCAGCCAGTCCCCAAACAAAAGTCGGGGACCGGCCCACAGGAGGCGGCAGCCAGTCCCCAAACACAAGCCGGGGACCGGCCCACAGGAGGCGGCAGCCAGTCCCCAAACAAAAGTCGGGGACCGGCCCACAGGAGGCGGCAGCCAGTCCCCAAACACAAGCCGGGGACCGGCCCACAGGAGGCGGCAGCCGGTCCCCAAACACAAGCCGGGGACCGGCCCACAGGAGGCGGCAGCCGGTCCCCAAACACCAGCCGGGGACCGGCCCACAAGAGGCGGCAGCCAGTCCCCAAACACCGGCCGGGGACCGGCCCACAAGAGGCGGCAGCCGGTCCCCAAACACCGGCCGGGGACCGGCCCACAGGAGGCGGAAGCCGGTCCCCAAACACCGGCCGGGGACCGGCCCACAAGAGGCGGCAGCCGGTCCCCAAACACAAGCCGGGGACCGGCCCACAGGAGGCGGCAGCCGGTCCCCAAACACCGGCCGGGGACCGGCCCACAAGAGGCGGCAGCCAGTCCCCAAACACCGGCCGGGGACCGGCCCACAGGAGGCGGCAGCCGGTCCCCAAACGCAAGTCGGGGACCGGCCCACAGGAGGCGGCAGCCAGTCCCCAAACACAAGCCGGGGACCGGCCCACAGGAGGCGGCAGCCAGTCCCCAAACACAAGCCGGGGACCGGCCCACAGGAGGCGGCAGCCAGTCCCCAAACAAAAGTCGGGGACCGGCCCACAGGAGGCGGCAGCCAGTCCCCAAACACAAGCCGGGGACCGGCCCACAGGAGGCTGCAGCCAGTCCCCAAACACGCAAGCCGGGGACCGGCCCACAGGAGGCGGCAGCCAGTCCCCAAACACAAGCCGGGGACCGGCCCACAGGAGGCGGCAGCCAGTCCCCAAACAAAAGCCGGGGACCGGCCCACAGGAGGCGGCAGCCAGTCCCCAAACACAAGCCGGGGACCGGCCCACAGGAGGCTGCAGCCAGTCCCCAAACACGCAAGCCGGGGACCGGCCCACAGGAGGCGGCAGCCGGTCCCCAAACACCGGCCGGGGACCGGCCCACAAGAGGCGGCAGCCAGTCCCCAAACACCGGCCGGGGACTGGCCCACAGGAGGCGGCAGCCGGTCCCCAAACACCGGCCGGGGACCGGCCCACATGAGGCGGCAGCCAGTCCCCAAACAAAAGTCGGGGACCGGCCCACAGGAGGCGGCAGCCAGTCCCCAAACACAAGCCGGGGACCGGCCCACAGGAGGCGGCAGCCGGTCCCCAAACACAAGCCGGGGACCGGCCCACAGGAGGCGGCAGCCAGTCCCCAAACACAAGCCGGGGACCGGCCCACAGGAGGCGGCAGCCAGTCCCCAAACACAAGCCGGGGACCGGCCCACAGGAGGCTGCAGCCAGTCCCCAAACACGCAAGCCGGGGACCGGCCCACAGGAGGCGGCAGCCAGTCCCCAAACACCGGCCGGGGACCGGCCCACAGGAGGCGGCAGCCAATCCCCAAACACGCAAGCCGGGGACCGGCCCACCGGAGGCGGCAGCCAGTCCCCAAACACAAGCCGGGGACCGGCCCACAGGAGGCTGCAGCCAGTCCCCAAACACGCAAGCCGGGGACCGGCCCACAGGAGGCGGCAGCCAGTCCCCAAACACCGGCCGGGGACCGGCCCACAGGAGGCGGCAGCCGGTCCCCAAACACCGGCCGGGGACCGGCCCACATGAGGCGGCAGCCAGTCCCCAAACAAAAGTCGGGGACCGGCCCACAGGAGGCGGCAGCCGGTCCCCAAACACAAGCCGGGGACCGGCCCACAGGAGGCGGCAGCCGGTCCCCAAACACAAGCCGGGGACCGGCCCACAGGAGGCGGCAGCCGGTCCCCAAACACCAGCCGGGGACCGGCCCACAAGAGGCGGCAGCCAGTCCCCAAACACCGGCCGGGGACCGGCCCACAAGAGGCGGCAGCCAGTCCCCAAACACCGGCCGGGGACCGGCCCACAGGAGGCGGAAGCCGGTCCCCAAACACCGGCCGGGGACCGGCCCACAAGAGGCGGCAGCCAGTCCCCAAACACCGGCCGGGGACCGGCCCACAGGAGGCGGAAGCCGGTCCCCAAACACCGGCCGGGGACCGGCCCACAAGAGGCGGCAGCCAGTCCCCAAACACCGGCCGGGGAGTGGCACAAATTCTAAGTCCTACGAGCCCCTGGTGACCCGACAATCGGACTTAGTGCAATTTTCCAAGTGCTGCAAGCCAATGGTGGCCCGACAAGTCCCCAAACAGCAGCCCGGTTTTGAGCCACTAGTGTCAGCCTATAAGTCCCCAAACACCGGCACACCGGCCGGGGAGTGGCACAAATTCTAAGTCCTACGAGCCCCTGGTGACCCGACAATCGGACTTAGTGCAATTTTCCAAGTGCTGCAAGCCAATGGTGGCCCGACAAGTCCCCAAACAGCAGCCCGGTTTTGAGCCACTAGTGTCGGCCTATAAGTCCCCAAACACCGGCACACCGGCCGGGGAGTGGCACAAATTCTAAGTCCTACGAGCCCCTGGTGACCCGACAATCGGACTTAGTGCAATTTTCCAAGTGCTGCAAGCCAATGGTGGCCCGACAAGTCCCCAAACAGCAGCCCGGTTTTGAGCCACTTGTGTCGGCCTATAAGTCCCCAAACACCGGCCCGGTTTTACGACCACTAGTCCCCCAACACTAGCCCGGGATTCAGCCACTAGTGGCGGGCACAATTCCCCAAACACCGGCGCGGATTTCAGCCACTATTGGCAGGCACAAGTCCCCCAACACTAGCCCAGTTCTCAGCCACTAGTGGCGGGCACAATTCCCCAAACACCGGCCCGATAATACGCGCACAAATCCCCAAACACCGGCCCGATAATACGCGCACAAATCCCCAAACACCGGCCCGATAATACGCGCACAATTCCCCAAACACCGGCCCGATAATACGCGCACAAATCCCCAAACACCGGCCCGATAATACGCGCACAATTCCCCAAACACCGGCGCGGATTTCAGCCACTATTGGCAGGCACAAGTCCCCCAACACTAGCCCAGTTCTCAGCCACTAGTGGCGGGCACAATTCCCCAAACACCGGCCCGATAATACGCGCACAAATCCCCAAACACCGGCCCGATAATACGCGCACAATTCCCCAAACACCGGCGCGGATTTCAGCCACTATTGGCAGGCACAAGTCCCCCAACACTAGCCCAGTTCTCAGCCACTAGTGGCGGGCACAATTCCCCAAACACCGGCCCGATAATACGCGCACAAATCCCCAAACACCGGCCCGATAATACGCGCACAAATCCCCAAACACTGGCCCGATAATACGCGCACAATTCCCCAAACACCGGCCCGATAATACGCGCACAAATCCCCAAACACTGGCCCGATAATACGCGCACAATTCCCCAAACACCGGCCCGGCGCTGAGTTTATGGCCTCCGAAAGGCCCATTCATTCAGACGGGTCCATGTATTTTCAACGACAGCCGCAGTACCGCCGAAATCCATGCAGCGGCGCTGTATTTATGGCCTCCGAAAGGCCCATTCATTCCCAACGGGGCTGCAGTAGCATCGCGCGGCCACGCGGGGGCAGATATTGTGAGGGAATTACATCGTAGTGGACGGAGCGCCCATGTATTCCTATGGCCAATGCATTTCCAATGGGAGTGCAGTACCTCAAAAATCCGCTAATGGCACCATACTTGAGGGCCCGACGTTCCCTCAACACTAGCCCAGTATTCAACCACTAGTGGCGGGCACAATTCCCCAAACACCGGCCCGGCGCTGAGTTTATGGCCTCCGAAAGGCCCATACATTCAGACGGGTCCATGTATTTTCCGTTTTCCGTAGTAGGTGTGATTGTTTGTTTAATTAGGTAGTTTGTGTTGGTGACGGTGTTCCTAACTGTGGTGGCTTGTTTGTAGAATGTGGGGCCCTGCGTTTGTGTTATGTTGATTTCTGGTAATTTACTTTTTACTAAGTACCGTATTTTCCGCACTATAAGGCGTACCTAAAAGTCTTGTTTTTTTTCAAAAGCTGACCATGCGCCTTATAAGGGGGTGCGTCTTATGTATGGCATAAGTTTTAAAATATATCATTCATTGAAGGTGCGCCTTATTACATGGTGCGCCATATAGTGCGGAAAGTACGGTAATTGGAGATAATGGCATTTTTATACAAAAATATTGAAAATTCGGTAATAATAAAGTATTTATTACCAAATTTTCAATGAATATGGAAGAAAAATGTATTGATTGGAATACAAATGAGTAAGATCAAAAGAGGTGAAGCTAAAGTAGTAGATTTAATTGGTTTGAAGGAAAAATTTAAATTAAGTGAGTTCAACTTTAATAGCGTCGATTGGGATAAATAATTGTATTTTTCAACATTGAACTGTGTTAAATCTAGATGAATAAAATGGAGGGTGAGTTTGATGAGAATTTCAGAAGAGGAAGGAGGAGGAATCCAGACAGGTAACCGTGAGAGAGGTGAGTAAATGAGAAGAAGAATGATATTAAATGGGTGTTAATACGTGGAAAACAAAAAAGAATTTGCACACAAAATAATAAGTGATCAGAATAATTTCAAATAACCCAAAACTTTCAAATGAGTTTTAAAATAATGAAAATAACGACTAATTAACAGAGAAAAAGAAAGGCAAGATTGAAAATTATCAATAACATGGCTGTTCTGTTTCAATCACTGAATGAGATGTGCTTTCTTTGTAAAAAAAAAAAGAGGAAAAAAACACAAGAATATTGATAATGAAATGCGAGTCAATTAGGTAATTTATTGGTGACAAATAGGTGACATTCTACATTGAATTCATGAGAAAAGATAGTTGATTAGAGTGAGAGGAAATTACAATTAAAAAAGTTTTCACGTAGAGTTCAATTTGGCATTTCTTTTTTAGATTTTTTACGAATAAATAACAAAAATAATTAATTAAACAAAAAACAAAAACACCATTGTTGCAAAGTATTAAGGATTGATAATCAGAATATATAACAGAACAACACTTTAAAATTAAGTTTATTATAAATCTACCTATAACATTCATTGCATGAATATGACATCGCTGTTTCCCATCTGCCATCAGTATTTACCTGTATTTACTCATCTTCATTCATGAAATGTTTGCGTTGCCTCGTCTGCTACAAGCCACGTGAACTCTTTCCACAATGCATTTAATGTCCGTTTATGTTTTGTAGCCTCATTAATTTTTTTAGCTTCTTTTGAATATTTCTTCTGGGGCTGAGGTTTTGGCTTGATTCCTAACCATCCATCCATTTTTCTTGTGTTCTCTATGTGTCTACTTTGGAAAATTAGATGCAAATACCGTACTATAATTTCCGCACTATAAGGCGCACCTTCAATGAATGATATATTTTAAACCTTTTCCATACATAAGGCGCACCGCATTATAAGGCGCTACAGTAGAGGCTGTAGTTACGTTATGCAACCATTAGATGGTGCCGCGCTAAAGGGAATGTCAACAAAACAGTCAGATAGGTCAGTCAAACTTCATTAATAGATAACAAACAAGCTTTCCACAACTCTATTCACTGTTGTTCACAGCTGTTTTATTATTTTCCCTGAGGTAAAGCATTTTCGTGACACATCTTTGAACAACAGCAAGGGGAGGACAAAGACTAGGAACCTTCCCATGGTGTCCTGCGAAGGGCTCTCTCCCGGGGGAGCCTTACGAATCCAACTCAATCCACTCGGACTCGCTCTCTCTTTCTTGGTCCTCTCTCTTTCTTTGTCTCTTCTTTTCTCTCTTCCCCCTTTACACTCTTGTCTCTCATTTTCTCTATCCCTCTCTTTCCTACTCTCTCCCCACCTCTCTCACTTTTTTCCCCCCTTTTGCGTTTTACTCTAGCTGTCTTTCTCTCTTTCTTTCTGTCCCTCCCTTTCTCTTTCTTCTACTCTCCTCTCTCTGTTCTTCTTAGGGTGGGCGACTTCGAGAGCAACCCTGGCCCCCAGTCCAAATGCCAGTGGTGCTTTCAAACCATTCGCTGCGACCACACCCCAACCACCTGTACTACCTGCCCACGGGCCTTCCATAAATCATGCACCGGCCTGTCCGAACGTACTAAGGACTTCAGAGGCTTCGTGTGCTTGGTTTGCTTGGGTCACACCCCGTCAGGCCTGGCGGCACAGGACAGTCGCAGCCCCCTCTCCTTCGGAGAACTACGGAGCCTCCCACGAGCGAGTCTAGCGCTACTAAGGATTACATTAGGCGCCTTGAGTGACTCGACGACGACGACGACAACAGCAAGGCATAACATTTTACTTTTCCTCCATTTAGTCAACACGCAAAAAAACGTCTGATACTGATACTGATAAATTAAACGTTAGTTCAATCACAATATAGTGACACTAGTAATGTGCAAAAACAATAACAAGTGCAAAACAATAACAACATAATAACTGTAAAATGTAAAACGTAAACACACAAAAGAAAAACATAAAGCTCACTCTATCAGCTCATCATCTACGGATCCCTCGAATTCTTCTTCTGCAGTGTTCGAATTGACCATCTCAGTGAATGGGCCCTCCAACACGTCCGGCTCCGTCTCATCAAGGTCGTCATTAACCGAGTCAGTGTCGCTGTTGTTGTCTGGCAGTCGGGGACAATTCCCGTCTTCCTGAAAGCTCGGACCACAGTTGAGACTGATATATCAACCCAGGCATTTACGAGCCACTGACAGATGGTGGCGTATGTCACCCGGCGCTGTCTCCCCGTCTTGGTGAACGCGTGTTCGCCTTCTGTCATCCACTGCTCCCACGCAGTACGCAGTCTGGCTTTGAATGCTCTGTTGACACCAACATCTAGCGGCTGGAGTTCTTTTGTCAATCCACCCGGAATGACGGCAAGCACTGAATTAGTGTGCTTCACTTGTTTTTTGACATTATCGGTGATATGTGAGCGCATGGAGTCGTAGATCAATAGGGACGGAGCTGTGTAAAAAAAGCTACCCGGTCTCTTCACATAAATTTCTTTCAACCATTCACTCATCTTTTCTTCATCTATCCATCCCTTCGAGTTAGCTTTGATGACTATGCCGGCTGGAAAGTTTTCTTTTGGCAAAGTTTTCCTCTTGAAAAATTTAAGTTCCTTGCCATTAGCCTGGCAGGCGAGAACTACAGTGAAGGAGGATTTCTCATTCCCTGTGGTGCGTACATTCACTGTACGTGCTCCCGTTTTATCCACTGTGCGGTTCACAGGAATATCGAAGGTGAGTGGAACCTCGTCCATATAAATGATATGCTCTGGCCGGATCTTTTTTTCAGTAATCTTGTTTTTGCAGTATGTGCGGAAAGTGGCCTTCTTTTCCTCTAAGTCAGCTGGCAGTTGCTGTGAAACAGTAGTAACCGAAAGCACCAAGTAGGACCACCTCTGAATTCTTTAAAGTTAAGTTCCCGTGCCAGCGCTGTTCCCTTCATTCGAATAGTGATTGTACTGACACTTCTACTTGCTGCTCTTTGTTCACAACCCGCTGTTCAAGTGTGTCCTCTAACTGTGGCCATCTCGCTTTATTGCCACGGAAACTTTGTTTAGTCTTCCTTACTTGGCGCAGCTTATCCTCATGCTTCCTCCACTTCTGCACCATCGATTCATTAATGTTGAACTCTCTCGCTGCTGCTCTATTTCCGTGTTCTACTGCGTGACTGATCGCCTTGAGTTTAAACTCTGCGTTGTAAGCGTGTCTCTTAAAAGGAGCCATTTCAGGGTCTTTATACAAACGCACAAAAAAAAAGAATCGTTGTTTAATATTTCCCAGTATGCACAGCGAACTTTTTCTACGCGAAAAATGAAGTCGGTGGCTGCTTCTCTTAGTTGCGAGACCTTGCAATTCAATATTGATCCATATATAAGGCGCACCAGATTATAAGGCGCAAAGTCAGCTTTTAAAAAAAAAATCAGATTTTATGTGCGCCTTATAGTGCGGAAAATACGGTACATGACCTTATAACACTCGGAGAGTCCGGGAGCACGAGTTATTCGATGCAGCCTTCAGATTGGCTGCTGAGTATGCAAATTGACAAACGAACCGTAATTTCCAAACCGAACGAAGATTTTCAAATCAGAATAAAGCAAACTTTTGGTTTGGGAAAAAAAAAAAAAAAAAAAAAAAAAGAAATACCGTATTTTCCGCACTATAAAGTGCACTTAAAAGCCTTTATTTTTTTCAAAAGCTGACCATGCGCCTTATAATACAGTGCGCCTTATATATGGATCAATATTAATTCGCAAAGTCTTGCAACTAATGCAAGCAGCCGGCGACTAGATTTTCCCCCGAACGCGAAGTAGTCCGCGGTGTATGCTGGGATTTATATACCGGCGTTTCATTGGCTAATCAATGTGTCAATCATCATTTATTTACAGGCTTGCATAGGCTAAAGGGGCAAAACAAACCCTGTAATTGGCCAAAAAAGACGTGTCAATCATCAGTTGAATCGATCACTATTGGCTAAAGTTATTCGTAGGTAAAAGGGGCGGATCCATTTTATCGTTTACAGGCTTGCATAGGCTAAAGGGGCAAAACAAAGCCTGCAATTGGCCGAAAAAGATGTGTCAATCATCAGTTGAATCGATCACTATTGGCTAAAGTTATTTGGAGGTAAAGGAGGCGGATCCTTTTTATCATTTACAGGCTTGCATAGGCTAAAGGGACAAAACAAAGCCTGCAATTGGCCGAAAAACATGAATGTGAATAGCATGTTGGGTAGAACTACGGCATAGAGAAAACAGTATTTTACTATTCTGTACTGTTTTTGTAAATATTTTACTCTCCTGGATTTACTACACTCACGGATATAAGAGGACTATGGTTGCACATTATTATTGAACACAACGACTTCGGTGAGCTACTCCGGCTATACATTTTCCCAGTATCTTGTTTCAGACTGATCTCGATGTTTCTGTGATATCTATTTTTAAATTAAACTCAATGCTGATTGTGGTACCAAAATTGTGTACTCTCGTTGATTTTTGCAACTCGGAGATGGCATAGGAGCCTGCTCTGTCCACTCCACGCAACGGCCCGGTATTGCAGTACCTCCGGGAACGGTGCATTCGCAATGATCGCGGCAAGGCCTTAGGGCTAGGACCTTAGCTTGGCCTTTTGGCTGAGAGTAAGTGTCCCGGCTCCTAGGCTTTGTAGCGTATTATGAACTGACCGATAACGGATAATGGATAATGATTTATGAACAAGCTAAATAACCCTTAAAACCCCCCCCCCCCCCCCCCCCCCTCAATTCCGAGTGTTTATTGTCATATGCACAATAAAGTTGCGAGCAAAAAAGAAAATAGAAACTAAGGAATGGTTGGCATTTCTTGAATCCCAAGACATTAATCTTCCGAATGATATTTGGAACAATGCATTTGAGTGACATCGTACAGACACTGTTTCCGTACATGTCTGAGACACGTATTTGCTTCTTTGCAAGCTTTCGGAATGTTAAGGGGGAAAGAAGTTTGACTGAACTATCTGACTGTTTGTCGACGTTCCCATTGTAGCGCCTTATAATCCGGTGCGCCTTTTGTATGAAAAATATAGGACCAAAAACTATTTTTTGGGGGTGCGCCCTATAACCCGGTGCGCCTTATAGTGCTGAAAATACGGTATTTCATTTTCTCTTGAAAAAGGTGTCGGCAACCCAGGCGGAGACGTTGTGTAAGTTGTACGCCCGACGTAAAAGATGCACGCCCCGGGTGTCCGGGCAGACGTTGTTTCAGACAGTGGCAATAGTTATGCTTAAACTGCAAATACTGTACGTACTTTGTGTTCCACGTTTTTCTGCTACGCCTTGTCCAGTTGGACCTTGATGAGCCGTCTTGCGTCGAGCTTTATGCTGATCCTTTTGCCTACGATCTCGCTGGGGAACACCAAGTCCTCCGGTAAGGCATCGTGGACCGCTGTCAGCGTGAGGCTGGACAAGACAATTTTAATGAGAAATTGCATAGAAAATACTTTCAAAATGGGTACTTTAATCCCAATTCATAGGAATTTATTTTAGCAACGGATTAAAAAAAAAGTTTCCTGTTGAGAACTCGAAATGGCCCACCCAAAATATGAGTACAGAGACCCCTCGCTACTGCGTGCCTCAGTTATCGCAGGTTCACTGCTTTGCGGAGCGTGAATGGAATGGTCTTTGTTTTCTTTGACAAATGTATCATTAACAGAGCATTGTGGTCGAGGAGAGCACACAGCAAATGCGATTACGGGGCAGACTTTGTGTGTTTATTGGGTGGGCGTGACCAAAAGACTGGTCTATGCCATCAGTAAAAATGCCAGAATGGGCGGGCGCACAATTCAATGCCTCCGAATTAGGACTGCACGATTTGAGAAAAGCCAGATTGTGATTTCTCAGACCAGTATTGCAATCTTCAATTTTAAAAGGTGGACTTTCTGTGCTAGTTTTGTAATTTCCCCCCAAGTATTTAACACTCGGATGCATGACCTACCCGTAAATACAGTCTTCCATGAGTGAAGTCAGAATTCATGGCAAAAAAAAAATAAATACTAGAGGCATCGTGTTATAAACACATTTTATGAGGAATACCTGGAATGTCAAATTAGTGGCTGAGCCATCTGTGGTTGGCAATAATCTGTGGTCTGTGCAGCCCTTTTGATACTCTTTGTGATCAAAGGCTATACAAATAAACATGACATGACACAAATACAGTACTCTCGGTATAGGACACTCAAATAACTACAGTACTCCTGCCTGCGCAACCTTTCACTGAGTTTAGTTCAAATTCACTACCCCAAACACCCAACTCCCTCTGAAAAATCTCACAATATCTTCCTCGCCACATAAAAACATGTTCTTCTCAGCTCTATACAATTCACTTAGGTAGCCGTCTGATTGTGATTTTCTCCTTAGGGTGAGACATTTTCATGCCTAAAACTTGTACTCATACAACCACCATTACAAATGCAACATAGTGGCATTGTATTCCTTACTATGTCGTTTGTGCTCATCCTTTCCTCATTTTAAAGTCTGTGTGCATGTGTATAATGTAACTCAGATTAATGAGTGAAAATTACTCAAAGGTTTCTTGGTAGGATTATTTAGGAAAACGTGTCCTGTCCGGTTCCATGAGCATAGACATCCTTTGATACAGAGCATAAGGAAAAAAAAACTTACCTGACTTGACCTTTTGCCAACAAAAACTTCAAAGGAAAAATAAAAGGACAAACAAAAAAATAGTCAGTGAGCAAGATGCTACGCTAAAGGGTTAGCAAACAGCTAGAGTGAAGAAGCCTAAAGCTAGAGGCAAATTAGCGAAAATAATAATAGGCAACAAAAATGCGGATAGTGCTAAATGATAAAAGCACAATTGCGAAATTTTCGGCAAAATCTTAAACAGTCACATTTGAACACATGTACGGCCTGATTGCGGACTCCCATCCCAACTAGCATTCACCCAAGCTTCTTTACCACGAGTTGTTTGGCTGTTTAGAACAGCGATTCGACACCAAGAAACACAATATCTAAGCCTTCAAACACCTCTAACTATTTACAGTACCCAAATGGTTACCTTAAAGCGTGTATGAATTTATTTTAGAGCAATTAGAGCGTTGAGTCACGACTTACCTCAGTCAACGACGGCCAAGGAATAGACCAGACTATAACGAGCGTTCAATAAGATGAAAGGAAAGAAGGTAGGTTATAACGAGAGATATGTTTGTCTCTCGTGAGACTTTTGCGTGACGCGTTTCCACTAACGGAAATGAGACTATTTATTTTCTTTTTTTTTTGCATGACTACAATAATGTAATAAAGGGGGCGGTAGACCGAAAGGGCCCGCAAACCCTAGTTAAAGGGTCACTAAATGTGAGAGGATGTGGAAGTAAAGCGACTGAGTGGAAGAAAGAGGAGATCAGAAGAATGATGACTAAAAGGAAGGTTGATGTGTTGGCCTTGAGTGAAACAAAGATGAAAGAAAAGGGTGAATTACAGCTTGGAGGTATGTATGGTAGAAAGTCTGGAGTTACTGTTGGAGAAATATAGGTTCGAGAATGAATTCTTTCTCCTCGTATGCGTTCAGAGAAATGCAGGAATGCAGATTACGTAAGAGGGAGTTTCTTGCTTTATTTGCATCTTCAGCGTTACAAGAAAACTCAGAGAATCTTAGACATAACAGAGCTTTTATAGCTTCAAAGGAGTAAAACTGAAAGGGGGGTTCAGCCCCGCAAGAGGGCTTACGTAACTTCTTCTGAAATGTTTTCGCCTCAGGTTTCTCAGAAAGTATTGGCAGGTCAAACTGTACTTAGTTCGTCTGCCAAGACTTTTCCCGAAAGTCTGATGTCAGCACATCTTTTTTCCACAACATTACGGGTGGACATGCTAGAGAAGGAGTGGCTGTGCTTGTGAGAGAGAAAGCAAAGGAAAAACTGGTGGAGTGGAAAGAGATATCTTCCAGATTGATGCGGGTGAGGTTAAAGTGGGGTGTAGAAATATGGATATTTATAAGTGCATATGGACCTGGTTCAGAAAGAACTGCTGAGGAGAGAGAGGAGTTCTGGAAGGATTTGTCCAACTGTGTCGGCAAGTGCGAAAAGAAAGGTGGAAAGTTGTAGTACTAGGTGACCTGAATGCTAGAGTGGGTGATGGAACGGTTGAAAATGTGATTGGTAGATATTGAGTACCAGGAGGAAATGAGAGTGAGAAGAAATTGATTGAGTTATGTGTGGAAAATTAGTTGGTGATTGCAAATACATTGTTCGAAAAGAGGGACGTGAATAAGTATACCTTTGTCCGAGTGGATGGTAGTGAGATGGTGGATAGAGCACTGATGGATTATGTAGTTGTTAGCAAAGGGATGTTGAGTAGATTGTTTCTGCCTTAGACAAGGTGCCCAATCGTGGCTGAGATCCGTTATCCCGATTGCATATTTCTGTGAGTGGGGAGCGCAGAGTACACATTTTGGACTACAGAATTCGCACGTGAACGCACCGCGCCGCACCGTGAGTGAAGCTAGCGTAGCAGCTAATGTGCGATGGCCACTCGAATGCCACGATTTTGGCGTCTGTGGGTTTCGAAAAGGTAATAAAGCACGGAGTTGACGTTGCCGTTGACTCGGCGGATTTCTTTCGAAAACCAGTGCAGGAAGGTGGCCGATTCGTCCTGCTTTCCGAGATCGGCTATCGGACATCAAACCTCGGACCTATGCCAAGGCTGTGGCAAATAAAAATATTGCAAAGGATGCTGATGAAGCTTCTGCTGAGCAACAGGTCATTGCTTTTATGGGCAAAAAAAGGATATCCATCAATCCTGAGGACATAGAAGCATGCCATCAATTAACAAGATGTGAGAACCGACCTAAAGCAACTATCGTGAGATTTGTCAACAGGAAATGAAAACATGAAATCCTTAAGCAAGGAAAAAAACTAAAAGGGACAAATGTTTATTTAAATGAACACTTAAGCAAACAAAACTCTGACATTGCAAGACAGGCTCGATATTTGAGGAAAACAAACAAGATACAAGGAACTTGGACTTCAAACTGTAGAGTATACATAAAGTTAAACGGCACTCCAGAAGAAGCAAAAATACTTTGGGTCCGAGAAATGCAGGAGCTGGACAGTTTTGCCTGAAGTGTAACAATGGCATCCTGGACTGATAATATGGACACCTTTATTAAAGATCACAATAAAAAAATCCATCATAATATATTAGGCCATGATCTACCGGAACTGAGCACTGACTCCAATAATTCAAGATTAGATGACTTCGATCCTGACCACAAATTTCTATTAGCTAGCTCAGACAATTGGAAATATTATACTGGAAATGAATATAATACTTTTGTTAAATCTGAAGGCAAATTCTCAATAATACACTTTAACAGTACAAGCATGTACACACATTTTGATGACATCACTGAATGCTTACAGCAATTTAAGAACCCGTTTAGTGTGATTGAGGTTTCTGAAACGTGGTTCAGTGAGGAAAGGGGTGTTAATTTTGAATTAAACAACTATAATTTGAACTATGTAAATAGAACAAACAAAATAGGCGGAGGAGTAGCTATATATGTGCACAAAAGATTCAAATAGAAAATAATACAAAAAAATGTCATTTGTCATTGACGATTTACTTGAATGTATTACAATAGTAATTATAAATGAAAAAAGAAAAAATATTATTGTCAGTTGTGTATATAGATCACCTGGCTCAAATCTGGAAACCTTCACAAACTGGGCTGAAAAAACATATTCAGCAATAGGCGCCAAAACACTATTCATTCATGGAGATTTCAACATCGATCTAATGAATCCAAACAAACATAAAAACATTGATGACTATATCAATATGATGTACAGTATGAGTTTGTACCCAACTATATTAAGGCCTAGTAGATTCACTTCACACAGTGCAACACTCATTGACAATATATTTACAAATAATATGGAATTTACAAACGCCAGCGGATTACTGGTTTGTGATATTTCTGATCACCTGCCAGTATTTGCAGTGTATGATGAAAAGGTTACTAGACAAGAATCAACTATTGATTATGTTTACAAACGAGTTAGAACTGAAGAGACTATTATATCACTCTATGATGACTTAGTTAAACAAAACTGGAATGCTATATATGGTACAGATGATGTGTATCGTGCGTTTGACATATTTTTGGAAACATTCACCAACAAGTATAACAAAAATTGCCTAATGAGACAAACTAATATTAAGAATAAATCTGTAAACTATCAATGGATAACTAAGGGTTTATATAATGCTTGTAAGAAAAAAACACCTTTTATAGAAAATTTATTAAACTAAGAACTGAGGAAGTCGAATCCCGATATAAAACGTATAAAAACAAATTGACAGGAGCAAGCAAAGAATTATACTATACCAATTTATTACATCATAACAAAAGTAATATCAAAGGTATTTGGGATATATTAAATAGTATAATAAAAGGAAAGGATGTAAGTAATGCATATCCAAACTATTTTATTGATAAGAACAGTGAAAATTATAATTTAAATCAAGTTGTGGAGAATTTCAATAGTTATTTTGTAAATGTTGGACCAGAGCTCGCTGCAAATATCCCAGAGTGCAGTGGTAAACAATTTGAGTCACTGATAAAAATGAACTCCAAGACCATGTTTTTATCTGGGGTTACTGAATCAGAAATCTTAGACGTGGTTAACAACTGTAAAAACAAAACGTCTATGGATTGTTTTGACATCGATATGGTACTAGTTAAGCAAATTATAAATAGCATTGTGAAACCATTGACCTACATCTGTAATCTATCATTTCTAACAGGCAAATTTCCAAATCAAATGAAAATAGCAAAAGTTATACCAATATACAAAAATGGAAACAAGCACGTTTTTACAAACTATAGACCGGTATCTCTGCTTCCTCAGTTCTCTAAAATATTAGAAAAACTTTACAATAATAGACTCGAACAATTTGTAGATAAACATAAATTGATTAATGAAAGTCAATATGGTTTTAGAGCAAACAGATCAGCAACAATGGCAATTATTGATGCAGTAGGAGAAAAGAAGAGATACGCAGTCGGGGTATTTATTGACTTAAAAAAAGCATTTGATACCATTAATCATAATATACTATTAAAAAAACTGGAAAGATATGGCATCAGGGGAGTGGCTTTGCAGTGGATTCAAAGTTATTTGACTGGGAGGAAGCAATATGTAAAAATGGGAGAGTTTTCATCTAAATATTTGGACATCTGTTGTGGAGTACCACAGGGTTCTATCCTGGGACCAAAGTTATTTAATTGATATATTAACGATATTTTTAATGTTTCAAAACTATTGAAAATAGTAATGTTTGCAGACGACACTAACATTTTCTATTCAAATGATAACTATATTGATTTGGTAACCTGTATTAATCGTGAACTAATTAACCTAAAAGTATGGATGGATATAAATAAATTATCTTTAAATTTAAATAAAACCAAAGTAATATTCTTTGGTAATCGTAAGGCAAATCAAGATTTAGAAGTAAAAATGGATGGTGTTGCAATAGACATTGTATCAGAAATTAAGTTTTAGGGGTCATTATAGACAATAAATTAAGTTGGAAAACACATCAGACACATACAAACTAAGGTATCTAAAAGCATTTCATTTATTAATAAAGCCAAATTTATTTTAAATGATATTGCATTGTATTTATTTTATTGTTCTCTCGTTCTGCCATATTTAACATATTGTGCAGAAGTCTGGGGCAATAATTACAAAAGTTCACTACAGCCCCTTTTTATCCTTCAAAATTGTGCAATAAGAACCATACACAGGGTAGGATATCGGGATCATACCGATATTTTATTCATGCAGTCCAAATTATTAAAATTGGATGATTTAATAAAATGTTTCACTTCACAACTGTTATTTAACGTCAACAAAAACATAGTGCCAGAAAACATACAAATATTATTCACTCGGAAAGAGGGAAATTATAACTTGAGGGGCTGTAGTGAATTCAAAATCCCAAAGGTGAGAACAACCAGGAAAAGTATGTGTGTGTCTGTGTGTGGATTCAAACTTTGGAATAGTTTACAGGATGAGATCAAACAATGTCCAACTATCCATGTGTTCAAATTTAGATACAAAAAAGCATTACTGGCGAAATACAGGGATGAAGAGAATGGGATATGAGGGAGATTGGAAATACTGCGTTTAAAACTATGGTTAACTTGTTGTTATTGTTGCTATTATTTTATCAGAACTGTTATTATAAATATTATGTTTGATTTTATTGTTGTTATTATCATTGGTGCCGCAGTGACATTTGGTGACAAGGCGCATTATGACGTTGAGGGATGGGTATTGCGAAGATTAGTGTATAAAATATGTGATTATAGTAATTATTATAATTATTGTTATCTGGCCTATGTAATAAGTATATCCACGGTATTTTGTTATACTAGACATAATAGGAAAGGAGGATTTGTAAAATGTATTTAATAGGGAAGATAAAGGGGTAGGAAAAATAAGCATCTGCTTCTGACTACCCCTTTTCGAACATGTTAAGTGACATTATTTTGTTGTTGACTCATTGTTTTTGTCCTGTTTTTATTTTAATGTTCGAATTTTTTTTTAAAAGGTTTTCATTCATTGTTGGATGTGCATGTTTACAGAGGTGAAATGAGTGGTATGTCTGATCATTTTTATGTGTAAGGAAAACTGAGAATAAATGGATCGTGGAGAGCTTTTTATAAGAAGAGTGTGAGGGAAGAGGTGAAAATGTCAGAGTTGAATAAGGCAGAAAAGGAAAGAGAGTTTAAAGAGAGGATCGGAGAAGAGTATGAACGGTTAATAGAAGAGAAGAGGAGAGAGTGGAAATGGAATGGAAGTGGTTTAAAGAGGCAGTGTTGAGGAGTGCGAAAGAAGTGTGTGGAATGAGAATAGTTGGTCGAGGTATTAGGAAAGGAAGAGAATGGTGGAATGATGAGGTCTCAGAGGCTGTGACAGAGAAGAGACGTGCCTTTGAGGAGTGGCTGCAAGATAAGCGGGGTGATGCGTATGAAAGGTATGAAGTGAAGAAAGGGTTGGTAAAAGTAGTCGTGGAAGCAGCGAAAAGGGAAGCAAATGATGAATGGTGTCGAAAGATAGGAGTGAACTTTGAGGAAAGGAGAAAAGTGTTCTGGAAAGAAGTGAAAAGAGTAAGAAAGAGTGAGTCTGGAAAGGAACAGAAAGTAAAAGATAAGGACAGTAGATGCTTGTTAGCGGTAGTGCAGTCAGGAAGAGATGGGCAGAGTATGTGTTTGCAACGAAATATATTGAGATATCTTAGTTAGACATGAATGCAATAAAAACCATAATTTTCGTGTTAAAACATGATCATTGAAAAATCGATACTTTACACAGTGCACAAATCTACCGGAAGAGCCGCAAAAACTCTTCACACTCCAAACTGTAGAGTAGAATAATTGTGCAAAAAAATCACGGTTTAGCCTATCCTTGTTTTTATCTTAAACAAACCGTGCCTTTACATCTCCATGGCCAGTCACTAAAGCAATATAGTCACAAAAACGTTATGGATATACTGTATGTCATTGGGCTTGTTTACTGCACACAATTTTGTGCGTCCTGTTTTATATACAATATAATGCTTTCATTTGAGATCAAATACATAATTGACGCAGAGGAGAGGTAGGCTTTCGGTGAATGTCAAAATGAATTAGTTCTCATCATGCATCATGAGTAATGTCTCCATTTTTCACGCGGAAATACAGATGAAACAAATATTTATCACATAGTCCACAGTCATCTCTGTCAACACATAATAAATTAAGTAATTACCTTCTCAAAACTTTGTCCAAATGTGGAGACGATTCTAAAGCATATGTGATGCTGGGCAATAAAAGGCTCTTATAGCCATAAGAATAACTTGTCAGGTTTGTGTATCGATTCACTATTAAATAATCATCCAGAACACTTCCTATAATTACCTGTCCCACATCAAGTTGCATTGGCCTATTGGTGAGCAACTTGCGTCTGATGTGGTCATGTGGGCTAATGTTTCAGACTTTGCAAACCAAAGCCTTGATCAAATTCACGACAGAAAATGATGAGGAGTTCACAAAGAAAAAGTTGACTACAAAACAACTGTGGGAGTGAGTAGCCTAACCTGCAGTTATCCATTATCATCGTGACAATGCATTAACCCACTCTAATGTCATAGAACAGCTATCGAAGCGATCGGCCTGGAGGGGAGAATCACAGGACAACAGGCAGCAATAAACATGGGAAAACTTTAAAATTAGATACCAGGTAATGAAAAAATCAATTCCATCTACATCATCATAACCCATGAGCTGCTATGTATATCCTATTTCAAATACATACATAATATATTATAGTGTCATGTTACTGTGAGTGTTGTGATTGCAGAACCTAAAGGCCCGGTCACACAGCCTTTCACGGGCGTATGGAGGCTGAATCACGGCCAGAAATTTCTGCCCGTGAAGCAGACGCTGTTGGACGCTTTGAGATTGCGATACAGACGAGATACAGTCGTGCTTTACACGCAGTAAGAAATTCACACGCGGTTTGCTGTGCGAAAAAGTTTTGCGCTGCTCAAAACTTTAGACCACGGGTAACCGCGGGCGGCACACGTGGTACACACGAGGTAAAGACGCGGTACGAACGTGCTAGGACGTGCCACGGCCGTGGCCAAGACGTGGTTACACGCGGGTGGTACGCGAAATTTTAGCGGGTAATCGCGGGTGGAGCACGGTCATAGCACGTTTGTTCTGCGCCTGTATCGCGGTGTTATCACGTGCATTAGCGTGTGTACCGCGGGTAAGCACGGTCAAGCGCGATGCAGCGGCGGTTACCCGCGATAAGGACACGGAACAGTCGCCGGCGTCTGTTTTGCGGGCATACCACGGGTAAACAGCGGGTTTAACCAATTTTGCACATTTTCCACCGCGTCTGCTTCACGGGCAGAAATTTCTGGCCGTGATTCAGCCCCGATACGCCCGTGAAAGGCCTTAAGAATGCCTAAAATTGGATCAGGCACTTGTAATGGAGAACAGACGGCAAAAAACTGGCATTATTATGAGGCTGTGCATGCGGTTCTCAGTGGTAAGCCATCTGTTGACCCACCAGTTTTGGTGGCGTCATTCACTCCACCTGAACCCACAGAACCACCAATGGTAAGTTGAGAGGAGCAGGAACTGGACCCACCGGTAACGTTTTCTTTATGTACAGCACCCAATACAGTTGGTTGTTTATGGACAATACACTTGCATTAAGTAATTATTCTTGTTTTTTTTCACCCAACCTAAGGACCAATGTAGAACGTCCCGTGGAAGAGCTGGCCACCATCACAGCAACCACACCATCCACACCACCGGGCACGTCGTCGGCATCTTCCACTCCGGTACCAAACTCCAAATCACCCAGAAATAAGAGGAAGCACGATACAGTCCTCGACTTTTTGAAAGAGGAGTCTGCCAGAGGGCAGAAAACGCACGAAGAAACTGAGGCCAAAACTGAGCGTTTCTGATCCTTTTTGGGAGGCTCATGGACAAATTGCCAGAGCAGTGACATCTCCGCTATGTTCCCATTTGTTTTATAAAAGGAAAATATTTTATTTTATGAAGAACTCAATGAAGTTCCAGTTTGTTTTTTCCAATTTTATGGAAGTATTGGTATATTTTTGTTACATTTTGTGACACATTATTTTTTTACTCTTATGTATTTCGGACCATTGTGAGTTTGTTTTTCTGAAAGTAAACAGCTATTCAACCCAGAGTAATTTGTAGTTGTTTTCTGTCCAACAGACACACAGTTCACACACAGTATGTCACATCATTATGAAATAAACCACCAAGGTGATACTCAAAATAAAGACGTTTAATGAATAGTAGTTGTACTTAGAGAAACAATATACCAAATACACATGGCGCACAGGTCAAGTATGTACATTAACTTGTGTAGAACTCAGGACAAATAGTGACTGCTGCAGTTATAACTAATAGAGATCCAAAATAAAAGAGGAACAGAACTTTTTTCAAGTTGATCTAACTATAGAATGTAGAGCTTGCGCTTTGTTACATCAGTGAGGCGAGTCGATCTCTTCTGGCATTTCCAGAGGTTTCATTGGGATCAGGAAGTTCTGGAATTGGAAGCTGCAGGTCCATTTTGTCCTCTGATACATCCTGATCTAGGTATTGGATGTCCCCGCTGTCTATGTAAACACTATGCAGAAAAGCACAGGATGCAAATGTGGGTCCGACTTCTAGAGCCTAAAACATGGCTTTGGGCAATTCCTTCCATATTAACTGTGCAAACCGGTGGACAATTCTGTGTAAGGTGGACTTGGGAACACTGAAGACCCGTGACACCACACGGTAGGACAGACCGTGGGCCAGCCAGTACACGTAGATCAGGACCTCCAGCCATGGTCCTGTTCCCTCTTCGGCAGCTACTACAGGGCCCACATGGCCTTCTTGCTCCGCCTGAAGTCCTGGATGAGTTCTGACTCTACATCAAACCATAAGCACAGGATGGAAACATTCCTGTCCAACCTGTCCAAGCTTATGGGACGGCCACTCTGGAACACAATAGTCCATGTTCTTGCACATGTCGACTGCACTACGTTTACTGCTCACCTTGCACAATGTCTGACAAATTCCTTTTTTCTGCACTATGATGTCTATGTTTGCACCAATGCATATGCTGACTATTTTTTTGCACTATGATGACTTTGCACCAAATGCAATATTGCACAACCCTTACGATACCAACGGTATCACGACAACACTGTATGTAACATCCCACATGCCGACATTTCTTGTGTAAATACCATGTAAATTATAACTATAGCCTTATCCCCCTTGTTTTATAACCTTATCTTCTCTGTTCCTTTATCTTCTTGGCTCATACCTCACTGTGAATGTATAAAACTGGAGTGTCATGCCCAATTTCGTTGTCACAATATGTTAACCCATTTTGTAACAATGACAATAAAGGTATATTCTATTCTATTCTATTCTATTCTATTCTATTCTATTCTATTCTATTCTAGATAAGATACACAATTTAGACATAAATGTGGGCATAGAGAAGAAAACGACTGCTTTTACTGTGACGTATGCATCATGAAAAAATGTAGAAATTATCTTTTTCATATCTAATACAACTCTTTTGAATTAAATTACTTATGAACAAATGTATTTGGGTGTTACAGGGAAGGTTTGGTCACGATATTATGTCAGCTTAAGGGTCAAGGTGGACTGTTCTTGTGTTTGTTTACTTTTCATCGTGTCACACATTACAGACCCCTACTACGTCAGAAAATGGCATTAAGATACTAATAAGTAGGTTGTCATTTATGTCTACACAAACAGGATATTATGTGAACTTGGGTTGTACCCTAACCCTTACTGTATTTGACCAACCGAGTCCTTTTTTAATGACCGTACCTTGTAAAGATAAATCAGTGCTACATGGCACCGAAGCCGTCTTCAGTTTAACGCATTTCTCCTCCGTCGATTGGAGTGACGGAAAAGGTGATGCGCTTCCAGGCGATCGGTAATAACACAACTGTAGCAGGCATTTTTAACGTTGCATGGACTCACTAACTGCCACACCACAGGTTGAGACTCGAGTTGTTTACATGTGACGTAGGCCAATACGTCACTGGGGTCTACAGCCAAGTAGTATTAACGCCAACACCTGGACTGGGGTGGAACCTTGCAAGTGCCATCACATTTCTTAGGCGACAATGTTCACTTGCACTCCTCTCACTGAGGGGACCTGTGGAGGGACCTCACTGGAGGGCTCTCATGGCCAAGTGAGAGTAATGGGATTGTGCAAAATTTGTGTGTGAGGCTCCCTAATGTAAGGGTTGTGGCACACAGTTTGCTTCCGGAATACGAATAACTTAAAAACAGGGGGGGGAAGAGACCTCCAAAGAATTAGGCATTTTTAAAGTTCTTCTAAGGTTATAAGTGAAAACCAATAGCAACGATTATTCCAAACTGCAGTAGTAAAATAATTTGAATTCGAACGGGAGAATAAAAAGAATAAAATTAGACGTTAGATTGTCTGTGGGCCCTGTGTATGTCTTATTTGTTTATGTGTGTATATCACCTTCAACTTCTACTTTCAGTTTTTGTTGTGTTTGTGTGTACTATTCGTCGCCCACCCCACCCACCCCAAAAAAATGGCTCCAATTTGTGATTTTAAACGTCAAAAAACGCTTTCAGAAGAGCTGATATTGTTTAACAAAGTTATGTTTAGGATGAATTGCTAGTTTATGCGGTAAGGAGTGAAAAAAATAGAATTATTGATAAATTGGGGTTTAACATGTGGAGCGCGAGCCCCAAAGTGGTCACAAAGCTGATTTTTTTTTTTTTGCGGTCCGAAAACATTTTCTGTTTATTTAATTGAAATTGAAAAAAGTGATTTTGGGTAGATGAATTTCAATATGACAGATTAATACTGAAAAAGATCAAATATTCACTAAACATACCTTTTTCGGGAGGGGAAAAATAAAAAGAGGAAAATTGTAATCTACAATGCGAATAAGTGAGACAAACTATTACAGATCGTTATTTGTAATTTTTACATTTAATTGAAAGGAAGAGAGCAGTTAGGTTTTATTGATTTGAAGAGAAAAATACAAATGAATTATAAATAACATTACATTAATTTTGAGAATTGAGTGGATTTTAAATTTGATATTGCCGACTTTGATAAACAGCTGAGTTTTGCAATATTTGCATACTTGTTTACACTTTTTCAATTTTTGGATGATGAGCAGGTGTATTTATTTTTTCATTTTTGTGTAACCATTTTTAGGCAAGCGATTGTGTTTTTCCAATATCTGCATATTGGTTGTTTTTAAACTATTGAACGATTGATTTTGATTTTTAACAAGTGATTTTACACTTTTTGTCACAACGCCAGGAACAGAGATAGGACCCAGTAGCGTTCGTTACTCAGTTCTATTGATAAGAGGGAGAGCAGGGCTTGCTTCCACAATCCGAGGATCGACGAACACGAGTAGCAGGTGGCGGGAACGCGGAAGTGGCACTTCCGTGTCGGGCAAGGAGGGTCAAAGACAGGCAGGAAATACAAGTCGTTAGCCGGGACTGGAGAGCAAGGGCGGTGTCAAGTTCGGAAACGAGGTCGGCAACAGAAGTCAAGCAGGTAGCTAAAAAAAGCTAAAAAAAGCTAAAAAAAAAGAGATGTATAAGCCCTGGAGAAACAGACCAACAAACAGCAGACCAAGACATTGGCCATGATGGGTATCAAGCCAGAAGATAAAGAAAAAGTGCCAGTCCAGTGGAGGATTCAAAACAACCAGTGTACCCTGGTGGAGAAGCTCCAAACGGCGCCACCGCCAGACCAGTGATCACAGTTGGTACTCTAGGGAGAGGATTGACTCAAGAACAATACCAAGAGGCAGAATTCAGCAGCACAACAGAGGGACCAGACTTCTGGAACTGTTCCAGCAACACGCCCACTGTACCGGAACCACGCCTCCCTAGATCAAGGATGACCACCAGGAGCCAGGCAAGAGAACTTGCCAATCCAAATATCTACCAAATACATCCCTTAGTAGGAGTGGCAAACCCCCATCGAGACCTAAATGGGGACGATGCCCAAACGATTTACGTTTTTTGACCCTGGACGGAGCAACATTGCGAGGAAGCGTGCAGTGGACCCGAGTAGAACATGTGCGTGGCCAAAAACCGTGCCAATGGCCATTGCGCATTACCCTTAAAATCGGAAAGGCTGAAGAAAATTACGTACGAAAATTAAATCACTGGGACCCCAACGCATAAGTGACTCACCTTTATGTTCCAGAAGTAGGCGACGTGCTAGCCATTGTAACCCTGAACGATTGATCTAGCGAACTCCATGACCCGTACCAGTACGGAGGACCACGCATTTTCCTGAAGAGGCATCCTGGCCGTATCTGGGAATGCACGGCAAGCGTTTCAAGGGGACTTGGAGAAATTTATGGTTGGAGACCAGTTTACACCGACCTACTTCAACAAGTGATCCAACCCTTTGGAAAAGTGGCAAAGAAAGTACTTAATTGGACCACAACAGCCACACCAAGCACCCACTTGAAGCCATGACAACTACTGACCCTCACATCCGAAGATCAGCCTGAAGTGACAGCGACACTATGGGAATCTTCCAAGACAGACGTGGGACTTATGACAACGGTCAAACCAGTCACCATCAAACCTAAAAGCTCTTACCGACCAAGAGTCCGAAAATACCCCTTGAAACCAGGTGCAGTCAATGGAATCAAGCCAGTTGTGGAAGGGATGTTCGAAGCAGGCATCTTAATCGAGGACCCAACCTGCGAGTGCAACTCTCCCATCTTTCCAGTAAAAAAGGCGGGCAGCGGAAGATGGAGGCTGGTTCAGGATCTTCGACAAGTGAACCAAGCAGTCAAGAGCACCGTGTGTTCTGGATCCCCCATAACTTACTGAATGAACTGAGATCGAATTATCGACTTGGATTTACCTTTTTGGGAAAAAGGTACACTTACACACGACTTCCACAAGGGTATTGTGACATCCCTGCAATATTCTCCTAAGAAATCAATGCATGTGTCGGCAAACATAACCACGCAGCCACCACTCAGGTTTTAATCTACATTGATAACATCTTGGTGGCAATCCCTACCGAAGAAGAAAACAGGGAACAAGCGGTACTATCTAGTAGAAATGGGAAACAAAGCTTCCCTCTCAAAATTACAATTTTGTCAAGTGGAAATAATTTTCCTTGGACACAAATTATCAGAGAAAGGGTGGAGCCTGACCGAAGCAAGACGTGAGGCTGTGCAGGACTGGCCAAGACCTGGGACAAAGAAGCAAATGATGGCCTTTTTGGGTTTAGCTAACTACTTCAGAAGTTGGATCCCCGGGTATGCCAAACTTACCCAACCACTGCTGGACTTCATATACCAACGAGAAATGGCACTCATCCAAAAGGTAATATGGGACCCAGAGGGAGAACAGGCTTTCTGTAGGATTAAAGAAGAAATCTACACCTCATGGGTGCTAGGATTGCCAGACTACACCAGACCTTTCACTTTAACAGTGGACAATGAAGGGGCCTTTATGACCGCTGCGCTGTTGCAAACGTTAGGAGGGAAGCTCAAGCTCATTGCCTTCTACTTCAAACGCCCTGCCTGATCCAGTGGCGACCGCTTTATTCCCCTGCGTCTGAGCAATCTGTGTTGCAGCGTTAGCAGTCCAACTATCAGCCGAGCTGGTGTTATTTCATCCCCTAACTCTCCTAGTTTCTCATGCTGTGAACATCTTCATGAATAAATCTTGGATAGACTTTTCGTCACCAGAAAGACACCTGTCCCTGGTGACCACCCATTTGTCCCAACCTCATCTGACCATCAAAAAGATGCACAACTTTGAACCCAGCTCTCACTCTCCTACCAACTGAAGAGGACGGCGACCCTCATCGGTGCCTTCAGAAGACAAATGAATGTTGCAAAACCGGAAAAGACCTCCGAAGATGAACCAATCAAGAAGAGTACCCACGTTTATTTAAATGGGTCTGTATCAAAATCCCCAGAAGGAAGAAACCTCGTCAGCTTTGCTGTAGTCGACGACAAAAATACTTTATTTTTAGCTCAAGCAGCAGAAATTAGGGCACTAACTAAGTCTTTTGCGATGTTTGAAGATCAATCAGTCACCATCTACACCGACAGCCAGTATTCTTATTCCACTGTTCATGGGTTTGCCGCCCAGTGGGCAAGATGAAGAACGCAAACTTCCACCGGGAAACCTGTGGACTCGACCCTCAAGAAATTACTGACTAGCATTCAACTGCCCAAAGAAATGGCAGTTTGCAAGTGCGAGGCTCACACCAAAGGGACAGACCGTGTGAGTTTGGAAAATGCCAGAGCAGACACGGCTGCAAAAAGAACAACTGCAGAAACCATAGTCCAAAAGGAAGAAGAAACCAAGCAAGACCCTACTCTACTACGACAAGTCCTTATCGACATGCAAGATGCAGCACCTGCCAAGGAAAGAGACGCCTGGATCCAGGACGGAGCGGAACAAGAAGATGGACTCTGGAAAAACAAGACACAACCATGCCTACCCAGAAGCCTTTTTATGGTGGGAGCAAAATTGAGTCACGGGAAGACACACGTCTCAACAGGGGGGAGGGTGAGTATGGTAGAGGAGTTCTCCCACTTGGCCTCGTTTTAAGTTTTTTGCAGGAGTTGTCTCAATTGTTCCAAACATAACATGCAAGGGAATCATCTTAGGCCCAAACAAGGACGATGCCCCAAAGTGACTTACCCACTCACTTTATTGAGATTTCGAGAAGTGGGCCCTACAAGTACTGTTTAGTGTGCATACATTTTTTCCAAGTGCGTAGAAATACACCATCTGTCTGTCGCTCGAATTTCGATCTCAATCTCAGTCATCCCCCGTCTGACTCTGTGTTTTATTGAAATCAGAAGACATGGAAAGATACTGGTATGTTGAGACAAAAGACCACAGACCACCCCCTTGGAAACGTAAACAAAGAAAGAAAGACGAAGAGATACCAAAATGGAAACATAAAACTGATTAGAAATGCACACCTTGAGCAAATATGTTGAAGCCTACTTTACATTTCCCCCTTGTTGTGGATTTCTAAACATCGAAGGACATACAACCTTGCGGCTTTAATGGAATCATAAAAGGAATCACAACTGGGTGGCAGTCAGGAAGGGGCGAAAACCTTCATCAGGGCAAAAATCCCCCCCCTGCTTGGGAGCAAGAATCTCTTGGTCTGACTGACACCTGGAAAAGTATGAACAATGAAAATACAATAATGAAATGCATCCTGTCAAAATAACAAACTTGTCTCCATGCAGTTCCTGGATCTTCGTGTATGTTTGGGGGCAGGAGACGAGTTTAAAGTCCTTCAGACGCTTTCATCAAGCGATTTATAAAAGTCTTCATCTTCCGTGGAAATGAGGTTGTAATGGTACATTTAAACAACCCACATTCTATTGAACATTCGTTTCGTGAGAGGCACCATACAACGGAAACATGTGCCACACAATAGGGGGAAGATTAGGGTGATCATGATGAACTAAAACAGGACTTTCAACAGAACCTGCGTCCAGTTCCCATAAAACAAACAATCTAGCCATCCTGGAGCCACACCTTTCTCGAGACAAAGTATCCCTTAGGGTCTTCATTGTGGACATAGCATCAATCATGGTTTCGTTTTCGTGGGAATGTAGGTACAACAATGTTCCCCTATGATAACACGTAAACCTTGTGGGGCTAGGGCTAAATGTATCGCCATTTTGACTCATGTAAGATAAAAGTGTATAAATTAGTATGTAACTTAATTCCCTCTTTTGGACTGATGAAATCAGTCCACTACCTGAAAGAGACCAGAGCCAAAATTAATTACCATGACACAAAGATACCCCAAAAATAGAGAAGATACGTTTTCCAAAAAATGTAAAAATATAAAATTAAAGATAAACATTAACATACTTCATTACACCTCCAAAAGTAAGTGAAATAAGCTAAGCTAAAAGTAAACTACGTAAAAATCAACAAATGTGATAAAATGTAGATAGATACATAGATAAATAGATGGATGGATAGATACTTTATTTCCAACAATTTTTTATTTATTTAATTAACTTTTCCCCTTCACATTTCTTTCTTTTCTTACTTGTATGCTCCCTGCTTCTCTCTTCCTTAATGTTCACTTTCTTTTCCCCTTTTTACTTCCTTATTACTAACTTTTATCTTTCTGTATTTGTAACTTCCCTACCTGCTCTGCCAACAATCCATTCTCAACACAACATTCCCTCCTTATGCACCCTCTAACACAGGCTTTTTAGCCCACCAGTTTAATGGGAAATTGACATATAACCATCTCACTTAATTTTAGTTTTTTCCTGACAGCTTGTTAAAGTATAAAGCGGCCCTTGCCTCTGCAAAATCGCCCTATCTTTTGAAGGTAATTGCGTCTCAAAAGAACAATCCCAAAGTCCTTTTTGAAACTGTAACATCGCTTACAAGGCAACAGACTATCGCAGATAGTTTGACGCACTCTGCTCATGACTCAATGGTCTTCTTTACTAAGAAGATTCAATGCATACAGGAAGAAATTGCTAAAGACATTTTTAATACCACACATATTAAAGGGATGAAATCTACAGATGCACGACAGGGTGGCTGTCCAGGGAAATTGTCCAGTTTTAGTGAACTGTCACTTGATGATCTCAAACAGGTGGTGAATGCGGCCAAACCGACAACTTGCCAGTTCGACCCTCTCCCAGGTTCACTTATTAAAAGTCTTTTTGGCGTCCTTGGACCTTCAGTTCTAAATATTATAAACATATCACTCTCCTCAGGTGTAGTTCCAGCAGCTTTTAAGTCCGCTGTTATTAAACCCACACTGAAACGACCCAAACTTGATCCAGAAATCTTAAGTAATTATAGACCTGTGTCAAACCTACCTTTCCTTTCTAAAGTACTTGAAAAAGTAGTGGCACAGCAGCTGAATGATTTCATATCCGAGAATAACCTTTTTGAATCAATGCAATCAGGATTCAGGGCTAACCACTCTACTGAGACAGCTCTGATCAAGGTAACAAATGATCTCCTACTGGCAATGGATTCTGGCGCTTCATCACTTTTGCTGCTGCTGGATCTTAGTGCTGCTTTTGACACAGTGCACCACAATTTCCTACTAGAATGGTTGGAAAAATTGATTGGTCTCTCAGGAACCGTCCTCTCGTGGTTCAGATCCTACCTCTCAGATAGGACCCATTGTGTTAAATATGGCGAAATGACATCTGAGCCCTTTAATGTTACCTTTGGTGTTCCGCAGGGTTCAGTGCTTGGCCCCCTTCTTTTCAGCATCTACATGCTTCCATTAGGTGATATTATTTGCAAGTACAATATCAGCTTCCACTGCTACACAGACGACACTTAACTATATCTTCCGTTCGAGGAATCTCCCACACTAAACTGTGGAAATTTGGAGGCCTGCCTCATTGAGATAAAAGAGTGGATGTCACTCAATTTCTTGCGTCTTAACTCTGTTAGTCATTGGTCCATCTAAATGCCGTGACTTATTCTCAAAAACTGCTGTGAACATTGACAAATGTCACATCACACAGAGTGACTCAGTTAAAAATTTAGGTGTCATATTTGACCCTGATCTATCCTTTGAAACGCATGTAAAGAAAATTACTAGAACCGCTTTCTTCCATCTTCGTAACATTGCTAAAATCCGTTCAATACTGTCTCAGTCGGATGCGGAAATTATAATTCATGCGTTTGTTACCTCCCGTCTCAATTACTATAATGCACTACTCTCTGGTCTCCCGAAGTCTAGAATCAAGTCTCTTCAGCTGGTACAAAATGCCGCAGCGAGGCTTTTAACTAGGACGAAAAAGTACGACCACATAACACCGATTTTGGCTAACGTGCATTGGCTCCCAGTTAGCCTTAGATGTGATTTCAAGGTTCTCTTAGTATTATGCAAAATCATACATGGACTTGCTCCCTCTTATCTTTCAGATCTGATTTGCCCCTATGTCCCGGTCCGAAGCCTACGATCTGAGAGTGCCGGTCTTCTGGTGATCCCAAGAGCAAAGAAGTGTTCTGCTGGTTCGAGAGCGTTCTCCATCCGGGCACCGGTGCTGTGGAATGCTCTTCCCCCTGAGATCCGATCTGCAACCTCAGTGGAAATGTATAAATCCAAGCTTAAAACTCACTTATACTCCATAGCATATGAATAACCTACTCTTCTCGTCGGCTGAAAAATAGTCTGTGTAATATAGTGTAATAATCTGTGAGGCCCTTTGAGACTTCGTGATTTAGGGCTATACAAATAAAAATGACTTGACTTGACTTGACTTGACTTCAAACCAATTAAATCTACTATTCAGCTTCACCTACTTAATGTAAAAATGACGTGCATTGATCTACAATGAGTTATCTTACTCATTCATATTCCACTCAATGAATTTTTCCTCCATGTTCATTGAAAATAAAGTATTTATTCACGCTTTTTCAATATTTTCGTATAATAATGCTTTTATCACAAATTAATCCATCCCAATTCACTCAATTGGATTTTTCCTCGTCTTTACAGTACTTAATCTTCCAATTTTGAACTGTAAACCGGAATATTTTTATCTTTTTTTGTCATTATTTTATCTTTTCTTGGTGTTATTCTGGCATTAACTTAATTTAACACATCTAAAATAACTCAAACATTATTTTTCTAAACTTTTCACTCCTGAATTTATCGTTTTCCAATTCAAAAACAAAACAAATCTTGGACCGGAAAATTTTTTATTTGGGAACTCCATAGGCCCGCGGGCATTACGTTGCGCACCGTTCGTGTGAAACGCCAATTTTGGGTGTAGGTTTCTCTGATTTTTGGTGTGTCGTCACAACTCTCGTCTGTATCATCACTCTAGGTGCTGGAGTGACCCACCAATTGGTCCACCAGCTGTTAGCGTTTTGCTTATTATCTGTTACTTTAGTCTGTACGGTCATTAACATATTTGGTTTCTGGTATTCAGCTGGCACTCCGACTGGTTGCACGTCTCTCTTTTGTCGGATTAATCCCCTAATACTCGGGATTTCAGTAGTTACAAATTGTCTTCTATTGCGAATTGTACTTTCCAAATTCTCAACCGTTTTGGCATGTTGTACAGTTGTGTCACACTTAACTGGGCTGCTGTCTCTTTGATGCATCAAGGTCTGCAACTGCAGCGCCGCTGTTCGGATCTCCGGCTGCACTTCCGGACCCGCGATTTCCATCCGCCGTTGCGATTTCTCGAGCTCTGCTCCTAGTTACAACCATATCAGACAACTTATTACCACACACAACTTTATTATCCACATCTTGTTTTCCTAATTTAACGTTACTGCCTTGTTGATCTTGGTTGGTCCCATTGACAGTGGCAGCGTGAGCTTTGTTACAGTGGTTCAGATGGTACCAGGTTGAGCTGCCCTCGACGGTGTATGGTCCCTCACGCCTCGGTTGGTTCCACTTTCGTCGAAACACCTTGATGTACACGAGGTCCCCTGGGACCACCGTCTTCTCAAATGGTTGTTCGACCTTGGACTCTTGTCCCTTCACCTGCAGGTAGATGGCCTTCTGGATAGCTGTCAATTGTTTCATATAGTCTCTCAGTTCAGTTTGTAGTTGCTCAAGCGGCGGCCCCTTATAAGGACCTCTCAGATGCGGCGCTGGCATTGGTTAGGATTTCATGCAGTGTTAAATGTGTGATCCGATGAGTTTGCATGCGATAACTCATCAGCGTTAACGGTAGCGCATCCACCCAGTTGAGCTTAGTACCCGCACAGATCTTGTTTATCTTTGATTTTAATGTTCCATTTACTCTTTCCACCATCCCCTGACTTTGTGGGTGATACACCGCACCCAACTGTTGTTTAATGTGTAATTTTCGTAGGATGCCCTTCACGACCTTTTGAACGAATGCCACACCGTTATCTGAGCTTATTTCTGACGGTATACCAAATCGCGGAATAACTTCTCTGATCAAAAACTTAATTACTGTTTCCGCACCTAGATCTTTTGATGGAACTGCTTCAACCCAACGACTAAATCGGTCGATCACAACGAGCATATATCGTTTTCCTTGGACCGTCTTTATCATATCTACATAATCAATAACGAGATGCTTAAGCGGTCCCTGCAGAACCAGAATGAATCCAATCGGTGCTCGTATATATTTTCTGATATTATTCTCTGCACAGATTTCACACTGGTTGAGCACTTTGTCTACCGTGGCCTGTAAATATGGAGACCAGTAACCTTGTTTCTTCAGCTTTTTTACAACTTCCCCCCTTGCACAATGATCTATATTGTGCGCTTCCGATATCAACATAGTCAGCAGTGACACTGGAGCAATAATCAGTCCTTCATGTGATCTCCAAAGTCCTTTATCATCACAGGTAGCACCCCTCTCTCTCCACAGTGTCTTTTCGTTCAGGCTTGCGTTGCCTTAAATCAGGATTATATCTGTTGCTGATAAACACTAACACCTGGAAGCGGTTGCTTGGTGATGGATCGATAGGCGGCGCCGTCATGCTTGTTTGGGAGGGTTGGTCCAGTACAAGTGCTTGAGTCTTCAATTTAATTTTATTTTGCAGGTCAGAGAGCTGCATCTGAGTGAGTTTCCGTGGTTCAGCTCTTTCTAAGTCCTGCTGCCTTTGTTGATCCTTTCTGAAAACATGGTCACGGAACTCCCTGTATGGCATTGAGGTTAACCCTGCCGATGTATGAAGCTGGATTCTCAGTTTCGGCGAGAGTTTCACCTTTTAATGCCTTCGGATCAATCTTGGCAGGGTATTCATCCCGTAGTGCCCTCAACACTACTGCATGGTAGGCATTAAATTCAGTTCCATCCGCCATTACATCGACCATCCATCCATTGTTGCTGTGACGCAAAAGATTCTCCATCCCTGAAGCACCTACACATTGCGCCAATACTGACTTGATATCGCCGATGGCCAGCAGCTTGCCAATAGTCTCTTCTTTAAACCGTCGAATCCACTTCCCAGCACCTTCATGTATGTCTGGCAGTCAGGAGATCAGTCCAGCAAGGTCGAGCGTCTGCCAAGGGATGTACTGACCTTCGTTTCCCTTGATTAAATTGGACACTGACCAGGGTCTGTATATCTCTTTGGCGGCCAGATATTTGGCCTATATCTTGGGTCATAATTTCCGGTCGCACTAGTTGACAATCCAGGTCTTTCACTGTTCCTTCCTGCCTCAGTTCTTGCGTGAAGACTGTCCAGTTCTTCCTCCAATTCTCCAATTGTAGTGCGAATCGCAGCACCTTGCTGTTCCTCTTCCAAGTTCCGGATGGTTTGTCGGACACCTCCGGTTCCCATGTCGACCCAAAACGATTCACCTGACTTTCCTTTGACCGTTTTATTTCTTTCTGCATAGCAGTCGAGCGTTTCTTTACATTTTGTTCCGTCGAACTTTCTCCCCGTGCTACAATGCTTCGGGATAGGATGATGTTGAGGACTTGTTGGCGCATTGCCCAGGTTTTGGGCTGGCGATCTCATCTCGTCTCCTTCTCCTTCATCATATTTGAAATCCCCATTTATTTTCATTGTTCCGACCAAAGTTGGATACAACCCAGCCGATCCAATTGTCGTATCAGCGTTCAATGATTTATCTTTTAGTCGAATCAGTCCTTCCCTAATTTTCTCCTTATAATGCATTCCTTCAGTCTTAAACAGCTTCAAAATCTCCTCTTCAGTATTCCTCTTCTCCTGTCGTTTCTTGCTATCTTTGCCAGACTTGTAGTCCATGATTCTCACCACCATGACGCCACAAGTGTATGCATCAAACGTACCCCCTTGTGGCCACGCCGGTTGAAGATTCTTCGTCCTCTCCTCCCATTTTCGTGACACCTTTTCAATCAGCTTGGCCTTGTCCGGATGACGCAATCCCAAAAGCTTCACTGGTACACAAATGTTCATATTTATTCAATTATTGTGTACTGACCTTTGCTTTTGCAAATTGGGGCTGATATTCCCAAGTCGGGATGGGCTGAGGAGGCTCAGATTTGTGGGGGCCCTCTCCTCTGCTCGGCCCGCTAGGTCAGCCTCTGCTTGGACACAAACAGTTTATTCCTGGCTCAACCCCTTTCATGAGTATTCATCTTTGGGCAGACCCAGCTCCTCCTACTAGAATGGGCTTCGTTGTACAAGAATTTAGCTTACCACTGCATTAAGTCGTTTAACAGAACAAGATCTCACAAATCAAAGGGCCACACGCAGACCAAGCGCTAGGATGAATTGCTCATCCTAACATATTTTCCAGTAAAGTAAGCTTCGTATATCTATCATAAACACCAATCGCACATTCTTTCTACATCCTGTTTTCACTTATCATTAAAACCACTTTGTGCTTTCAAATCATTCTCTATTAACACTGTGTCCGCACGGGCAAGATTTGCATACAATAAAAAATAGTCATTCCACTCTTTATTTATTATTTTTTCCTTTTTTTTTTTTACAAATCTCCCTCCCCAGCTGAAAAATAAAAGACTCTAATTCGCCTGCGCGTTGCACAAAACCGTTTAGCACACAAATAGTTAACACTCACATGCGCTCCCACAAGCAGCCGAGGAGGAAAGTAAACGAAGGCAGATGGGGGGGTGAACGTGGACGGGGGATACGACGCTGCTACCGGAGTGCTAACGGAGACACATACATACGCCAGCACACACACGTACCAACGCACACACATTCACAGACAGAGAGAATACACGCAAATACAAGACCGTAAAAGGCAAAAGAACACATTACCACGGATTAGAAATATGTTAGTGCTCCACACATACAGTCTTTACATCGCTTTTTCTATGCGATTTTTTATCTTAATAATAAAACATCTGATTAACTGCTCAATTTCCTAATCGTCGGTATAATCTTTCAGATTGCAGGAATGGTGAAGTGTCATGCACCGCACTTGTAATTAAGTACCATTTGCACGTCAATGTCTTAAACCCTAATCCTCTAGGGAAACCCATTCCCGTATAAACTATATCTAGATTGTCCACTTTTGAACTGTCACTTCAGCCACGATGACGTCTTATCACCGCTTTTTTCACAGATCTCAAGACAATTATACGAACTGGACTTAACCGTCCCTCCCATGTACACCTACCGACGACCGCTGCATCTTATCAGATTTTGGCAGCCGTCCCAAAAAAACCCCGACAAAATCCCTGAGCACAGGATTAATGTCGGACAAAAATTTCAACTCACTCTATACTCAATGTATCTCATCCGTCCAAAATGGGCCTGACTGCGGACGAAAACCACGTGCACGATTTGACAATAATTCGGCTCTCACGTCACAGACCCCTGCACCTCAGCTATCCCGACAAGCAAAACTAAATAAGGAAAAAAAACTGTCCTTACCTCAATTGCTCATCGGGGCAGCTTTTACGACGGGAAATCTCGATCTCAAGCCAAATCACGTTGCAGCGCCAATTTGTTGAAGAAGATGATGATGATCGAGAATTCGTCTCATACGTGTTCAAAGAGAATGCAGGAATCAATGGCGTGAGAGGGAGCTCTTGTTTATTGATGCAACAATCTCAACAAGAAAACTCAGAGAATCTCAGATATGCGTGGGTCTTTAAAGTTTCAACACAGCATGTGTAAACGGTGCAGCCCGTCCCTTTCACGTGGCATGCACAGGGTTTCGTCTTTATTTGGAAGTGTTTTTAAGTTTGGGTCAGTTTGCCCTTTGCCGTTATCTCTTGTCCTCCCTTATTCAAAATGGCGGCGCCCTCTATGGCTGCGGCTGGATCTAGTCAAAAACCCCAATCTTCGACTCAGTTTATGAGGGCGAACAAAGACAACTCTAACTGCATATTAATATACGATCGCAGTTTTTTGCTGGATATGCGAACATCCAGAAATCCAGCGCAAATTTCGACGATCACTCTGGAGTGTTTACTTAGCCTCGGAGTGCTACGTCAACAGAACACAGCGGCCTACAAAGCAGCGAGTAAAAGTGGCAAGCGGAAGCGCTGTGACCGGGGAAGAAAACGAGGTTGTCGGGCCGGGCTAACGGCTCGGATGAAGGCTAAACCCTTCAAAACGCCTCTACCATCCATTTTCCTATCCAACGTCCGCTCCCTGGACAACAAACTGGACCATTTACAAGTGGAATTCTCATCGAACCGCGAGTTGACGAACTGTTGTGCTTTAATTCTGACGGAGACATGGCTAAACTCATCTATCCCGAATGACGCTGTTAGCATTGTGGGGCTAACTGCTTTCCGCGCTGATAGAAGCGGCAAGCTCACCGGCAAAAGCAAGGGTGGCGGTCTACGCATTTATACAAACAACAACTGGTGTAGAAATGCGAAGATAATCTCGAATCACTGCTCACGAGACATTGAACTTTTGACGGTGATCTGCAGACCCTTCTACCTACCGAGGGAGTTTAGCGCGACCATCATTACTGCCGTGTACGTGCCCCCCAGCGCTAATACGAAGGAGGCAATGGACGTTCTCTACCGAACTGTGAGTGAACTGCAGCATGCTTACACCGAGTGCATTTTTATTGCGGCGGGGGACTTTAACCAGGCCAATATGAAAACAGTTCTCCCGCATTTCCATCAGCATGTAAATTTTGCTACAAGAGGTAGGAACACATTAGACCTGGCCTACACAAACATCAAAGGTGCATATAAAGCAGCCCCCCGCCCCCACCTTGGCTCATCAGATCACCTTTCTGTGATGCTAATTCCAGCATACAAGCCCCTGCTGACCAGAGAAAAACCTACCGTGAAGCAGGTGAGGGTGTGGTCTGAGGGGGCAATGGAGGCACTACAGGACTGCTTTGATTGCACTGATTGGGACATGTTTAAATCGGCTGCCACTTACAACAACAAAATAAATATAGATGATTACGCCATTTCTGTGTCAGCCTATATCAGTAAATGCGCAGAAGACGTCAGCAATACCAAAACTATATGCACCCGTGCCAATCAGAAGCCCTGGATGACTGCTGAGATACGCAAACAACTAAAAGTACGGAACCTTGTCTTTAAATCTGGTGACAAGGAGGCGCTGAGATCAGCGAGGGCTAACCTGAACCGTGCTATCAGACTAGCAAAGCGAACGTACAGTCAAAAAATCCAGGAACGTTTCCTCAATAAAACCAACACCAGGGATATGTGGAAAGGCATTCAGGCCATTACCAAATACAAGCCAACCACCGCCCCAGTGCAGGACACTAGCATGGACTTTCTGAATGACCTCAACAAATTCTTTGGAAGGTTCGAGGCACAAAACGGCACCACTGCAGCGAAAGCGGTTCCAAATCAGGACGAAAGAGCACTCCACCTGGACTCATCTGACGTGAGGAAGACCCTGAGAAGGGTCAACACAAGGAAGGCTCCAGGCCCGGACAACATTCCGGGGCGGGTACTTAGGGAGTGCGCCGATCAGCTGGCTTGTGTACTAACAGACATTTTCAACACCTCGCTAGACCAAGCCAAAGTACCATCATGCTTCAAATTTGCCAACATCATCCCAGTGCCAAAGAAACCCCAGATCTTATCATTCAACGATTACCGGCCCGTTGCACTGACTCCTATCATAATGAAGTGCTTTGAGAGACTGGTTAAAGAGCACATCACCTCCAGTCTCCCCTCCTCATTCGACCCCTTTCAGTTTGCCTACAGGACAAACCGCTCCACCAGGGATGCCATCTCCTCTGCGCTTCACCTGAGCCTGACACATCTAGAGGAGAAGAACACCCATGTGCAAACGCTGTTCCTGGACTTCAGTTCAGCATTCAACACCATCATCCCACAACATCTGGTAGACAAAATGAGACTCCTGGGTTTCAACACCCCCCTGCGGAACTGGTTGCTGGACTTCCTCTGTGACAGACCCCAATCAGTGCGGATAGGTCAGAACAGTTCAGATGTCATCTACCTCAGCACGGGTTCCCCCCAAGGCTGCGTCCTAAGCCCCTTGCTGTTCACCTTGATGACACACGACTGCGTCCCTAGGTCCGCCACAAACCACATCGTGAAGTATGCTGACGACACAACAGTGGTGGGCCTCATCAGGGATGACAACGACCTGGCCTACAGAGAGGAGGTAGAGCAGTTGGTGGGCTGGTGCAGGGACAACAGCCTGGTCCTGAATGTTGACAAAACTAAAGAGATCATTGTCGACTTTAGGAAAAACCAGCCCAACCATGCCCCACTTTGCATCAACAACAAGGCTGTGGAGGTTGTCAGCAGTATCAAGTTTCTGGGTGCACATTACAAACAAACTCACCTGGTCCGTGAACACTGCATCACTGGTTAAGAGGGCACAGCAGCGCCTGTACTTCCTGCGGAGTATGAGGAGAGCCCACCTGCCCCCACCCTCCCTCATCACATTCTACAGGGGCACCATAGAGAGTATCCTGACCAGCTGTATCTCTGTGTGGTGTGGAGGCTGCAGCGCTACCGACTGGGGTAGTGTGAGGAGGGTAACGAGGACAGCAGAGAAAATAATCGGGACTACACTTCCCTCCATTCAGGACATTGGCCAGAAGCGCTGCCTATCCCATGCTAAGAACATTACCGGGGACCCCTCTCACCCCCATCATGGACTGTTCACTCTGCTAGCCTCTGGGAAGAGGTACTGCAGTGTGCGGTGCAGGACCACCAGGCTCCGCAATAGTCTAGTCCCCCTGGCCATTAGACTGTTAAATGGTCAATCTAACATATAGTTAACTTAAATCTAAACGGCTGCTAATCTGACTTTTTGCACTACTGGCAGTTTTTTATAGCTTGCCACTCCTTGCACATCGCTCTCTGCACTATTGTAATTACAGCGTTATTGTTACAGTGTTAATGTTACTGTGTACCTGACTTGTTAACCTGACTGCCCATTTTGCACATCTGGTTAGCTACTCTTCTTGCACTATCGGCACTATGGTAAAATACTATACGTAGCCAAAATACAATACAACTTTATTTATATCTGTACATTCAAGGAAACTGTGGGGGTCAGATGCATCGACATTTCGTTCTGTATACACGTGTACTAGAATGACAATAAAGTAGATCTGAATCTGAATCTGAATCTGAAAGGAGGATTGTTTATACTAATTCGTCCGCCCAGACCTTCCCGAAATGTAAGCAACATTTCTCCCAACGTTAAGCAAGTCTTTCTACATGTCAGCAAGTCTCCTGAACAAATGTATGCAAATTCATTCTACAAATGCAAGTTTCTATTCTACAACAATCCCTGTAGGGAAATTCACACTTACAGCATTTTCCTTTTGTTGTTTATCAACAGATTAACAGGATGGCTTTGTCATAGTTTATCAACAGCGGAGTGGATAACGTCACACTCTAGTCCAAAAGTTTGACGTCCCTGGAGCGGATGGAAATCTTTGTGCCCAGGGTTACACCACCCTGTGTTCATATAGATACCGAGTCCACCTCCTCTCCGCTTCCCACAGGCTTTTGTGTCTCTGTCCCTAACAGCGCTGAAGCCAGGTAGCTCCGGATAGGAGAGGGGTAGAAGGCATGTCATTTGTCCGGGACACAGTTCTATCTTGAAATAATTAACAGAGCCATTCTGTTAATGGATCTTCTTGTTTCTCTGTATCTTTTTTTAGTCTTAGCTTTATTGTATCATTGGTCCTTTCAACTAGGCCTGGACTTTGTGGGTGATAAGAACAATGGTGTTTGAGTGTGATGCTTAGGTGGGCGGCCATTTTCTTAACTATGGCTTTGACAAAAGGGCTGCCATTGTCGCTCCTTAGCACCCTTGGGATGCCATGATCAGGAACGATGTGTTTGCAATTGGCTTTTGCTACTGTGAGTGCATTTGGATGCTTTGTTGGCACTATTTCAACCCATTTTGTTAGTTAATCAACTAGTACCAGAGAATATTTGTATTGACCACTTCTGTTCAATTCAATGAAATCTATGTGTATAATCTCAAGTGGGTAAGTCCCAGCCGGGCACTTCCCTCTTTTAGGTCTTATGTTACTTTGAACATTTTGCTTACTACACACTAGACAAGACCTACATTAAAAAAAAAAAAAAATAGGTTGTACTATTGGATATCACTCCCCCCCCCCTGTTGAGACATAGGCTTGCCCATGGCTCAATTTAGCCACTACATGAAAAAGGTTGCGGGGAAAGAGAGGATTTGGTATGCCCTGTTCTCTGCATTGTTTCTTGAAGACTTTTCTTGCTTCATCAAACATAGCGCTGATTGCGTTAGCGACCTCAGGAACTCCTGGCAGGAGGGGTTTTTCCATGGTGATGAAATCCTTTATATTCTTGTTGAGGGTTCTGACGCCATCAATAGCCTTGCTCAAAGGTCCACCTGGCGCTTTGAAGTGATGGGGTCGAGCTTATCTGTTCATCAATTGTTAAGGCCATGGGTGGTGCATGGGGTTACCCAATTTTCCATTCTTCAATGGAATACAAAAGCAGTGGTTGTGGTGAGCTTCTTCCAAATATGTCCTGGCTGTAAGTAATCTCCTGGAGGTAGGTTGACCTGAAAAACAAAACTTTGTGCAACAAGGTTCACTTGGTGGCAGAAGGAAGTGGGCGTCAAGAAGAAGGGCATGCTGATTTACCCACAGGCCCACTTCACAGTGGCCACCAAGACTCAGCAATGCAAAAAAATGTTCAGTGTTGGTTCGTAAGTATGTGTTCACTTGCGCTTTTAACCTTCTTGTGAAAATTAAAACATGACATGTGACAATGAATCTTTCCTCGGTGGACTCGACAACCACCAGATCACAAGATTCTAAATCTAATAAATAAAGTCTAAACAATTTCCTCTTCAGAATTGTCAGTTTATTCGGTCTCCAAGTCTCAAATTTGGCTGATTGCACTGTTTCAGTCACTGCTTGATTATCATCATCATTAGAATAAACCCACGAGTTAAATCCTCCACTAGCCGAATAAAATGCTTTTATTTAATTACTGTTGTTATGATTCACTCTTCGTTTTTGTATTTTAATCAGAAATGATGCATTATAATTTTAGGCCAATCTTTAAGCATTACTTTTGTAAACATTTTCTTCCTCGCTTGTTTATTTTTATACTCTTCATCTCTTATTCCTTTCAAAATCTTAATATCATGTTTACTCTGAAGTTTTGTGTCCAATCTTGTTGCATGCAATGTTTTCATTAAAAATTTCAATGTAGACGTTTACTTACATCCCAGCATCTCCTCCAGTTCATCATATCAGTATTCTAAATTTCAGTATTCTAAGGTTCTGATTGCACTATTTTACAAATGTAAATGCTTAGTGCTTTTGTTAACTTAAATAAAGTCAAATGTATTTTCCTATTCCTATTTTTCTTTGTAATCACATTGATGCTTCTGAAGCTGGCAAGAAATGTAAAACCCTCTAATATGATGTGTTCGTTATGTTGAGCAAAATAAACACGTTAGATGGAGAGCCTATTCAGAATGCATTTATTCCAGCAAAAGTGAACATAATGGCTTTATTTAGTAGAAGCTTAATGCTTATAAACATTTCTCCTTTTTTATTTTGTCTCCTAAAATACATTTGAAATGATTCGAAACAGTCTATATTGACTTTATACCAAGTTCATCGATGTAGTTATAAATCATCAATTATGGACAACCTAGATAAGTTTATCAATCTTCCTCATATATGTAAACATTTTGTCATTAACAAGACTCTAATGTGACTTCAAGCAGACGTATATTCTTGAATGTCCTTTCTATTCCAGTAGGGGCACAAGACGGCCTTGACTTGTGCCCCACAGTTCATGTGACGATCACTCGTAATCCACTGTTTGAATGTTGCTTGCCCCATCAAAAATATTTTTCCAAAATGTGTCCACCTCAAAAATGAAATGACTCCATTGTCTTTTTTAGTTCCGTTGCAACTGGCTGTCAATCAGTTAAGGGTGTTCCCTGCTCACTGCCTGAAGACAGCTGGAATGTGCTCCTGCTCCCCCGCGACCCCGCTGATGACAAGCGGCTCAATGGATGAATGGATGCCTTATTCAATTTTCAGCTGTGTCCCCCATCACATCAAACAGTATTTTGTTCATCTATGTCCAGAATGTCTTTTCTTTTTAGTGGAAATTAAAATACTGCTAAATCAATCATGCTTGCATATTGGGATGTCTTTGTAAATCCGCTGGACTATTCAGTAGCCTAAATTTTTGTTCTTAGTTAAATGACCATGTAGACATTATCTCAGCTTAATCATTTCTTATCCATTTATTTTCCATGCAATTATATTCTTGAATTTTCATGATCTGTCTCAAGATAAATTAATCTGCTATTTTTAAATTCATATGATCTTTCTCAGGATCGATCATTCTGTTCCTCATTGTCTTTTGAAAACACTCTTTCCATAGGATAGGCAAATTGTTTTTATTCAACCAAACTATAAATGAACATTTGTTACATATTTATTAATCGTTTGTCAATTGTAACACGTTCATACTTAAATAACTATTGTATGACTTATCTCATCATCTCTTGTAGCTCCTCTTCTCCATCATAATCAACTATCTTTTCTCATTGATTCAATATAGAATGGCGCATACTTGTTATTAATAAATTGCCTTATCGACTCGCATTTCATTATTATACTAAAATATATTATTATCATTATCTGTAGTTTGCAATAGTCTTTTTTCTCTGCAGCCCTTTGAGACTCTTTGTGATTAAGGGCTATACAAATAAACATGACTTGACTTGACTAATAATACTTGTGTGCTTTTTCGAAAAAGAAAGCACATTTCATTCAGTAATTGAAACAGAACAGCCATGTTATTAGTAATTTTCAATCCCACTATTCTTTTCCTGTATTAATAAGTTGTTATTTTCATTATTTTAAAACTCATTTGAAAGTTTTGGTTATTTGAAACTATTTAGATCACTTGCTCTTTAGGTATCGTCATACATATTTAATATATTGTTATTATTCTCATTTACTTACCTCTTCTGCTGTTACCTGCTTGGATCCCTTCTCCTTCTTAGTCTGACTGCGTGTGGTCCCTCTTTGGTTCTGTTAATAACTCTATAATTCAAACTCGATATCATCTTAATGTCACTTACCATATCCTGCTTTTCACTTTCCTTTTCTGGTCTTCTACCATCGTCTTAATTCCTTCTTTTTTTTAAGTCTTCCTGTGCAACTAATGCTACCTGGAGACAGCGAGTTTTAATGTTTCCGCCTTGTCAGACCCATGCTTGAATTCATGTTCATGTTTCGTCTCGTAATGACGTTTAACACTTGACGTGTGAGGTACAACGCTCTCGAGGCATAATGCACAAATACGGTCCTTTTTTTTGCAAAAAGCCCCAGCCGAATGTTTTTTTGCTGGAAGAGCTGTCATGATTAATTTATTCATTTATTGCATGCTGGTGTTTCTGTGGCTGGGTTTATACACGGATCTCTCCTCTGTGAGGCAACGCGCAGACACACACGGAGCAGAGGAGGGGCGCTACAGTAAAGCCTCTTGACAACATGGCACGCAACTGAAAATGTCTAAAATTCACGTAAAAATGTGCATTTTTAAAAATAATTATGATCATTTTTATTATTTTGCTGTGCGCTCGCGTGCCACCCCTGCTCTAAAGGTTTCCCAAGATTGTTTCCCTCTCTCCTGATTTCCTGTTCGTCAAAGAGCTCTGCTTACCTGTTTTTGCCTGCCTCCGATCCGACCTGTTTCCGTCCCACGCTTCGATCTCCTCTCCAGCCCCGGTAAACCCGGCCTGCCTGACTTCCGCACTTCGATTGGCCACTTGATCCGAAGCTATCTCTCCGGCTCCGCTGCTGACGTCTGACGGCCATCACATCTCCCGCAAGCCCTGAACGCTTCCTTAAATAAAGCACTGAAATGAATGCTCTGGGGTTTCCTGGTCTGTTCTGGTCTCCTGATAGAACACTCTGACCAGAATGAATCCCGCGTTCGTTCCTTTGCCCCTTGACGACCACGGAAGCGAGAACCAGCATGGCGCTTCCCCGCGCTTTCCTTCTGTCGAAAGTGCGGTTCGACAAGTCGCCTCTGAAGTGGCCAGCCTGGCTCAGCAAATGCGCCAGCAACGGCATGAGCTGGATCATTTGGCTCAGGACTGGTCCAATCTCTCTCAGATAATGGTCCAACAGGCCACTTAATCGGTGCCCAACATCGACAGCGCTCCGTCAAGTTCACAGTGGCGAATCCCGGCCCCGCCCTCTCCAGGATCATTCGGCGCCGGATTCGCTGAGCCACGAGTGGGCGAGCCAGAGGAGTTTTGTGGAGATTCCGCCCAGATCCATCCATTCCTAGTAAATTGCCGGTTGATATTCGATCTCCAGCCCCGTAATTTCGCTACTGAAGCGGCGAAAGTGGCGTTCGTTACAAACCACCTCACGGGAAGAGCCCGTCTTTGGGGAACGAGAGATGACAAAGGTATTTGATTTGGGTTCTTTGTCGGCCGATTCCTCCCGCTTGTTACTGAACATTCGCCAGGGAAGGCGCACAAAAGCCGATTATGTAATTGACTTTCATACCCTCGCGGCACAAAGCCAATGGAACGAAGAGGCGCTGGTTGACACTTATTTGCATAGTTTGGCGGACTATCTTAAAGATGAATTGGTGTCACACGCTTCCCCGGCTACGCTTGATGAGGCGATCGAATTAACCCCCCGGATCGACCGCCGGGTTCAGGTGAGACGACGGGAGCGGGGAGGTCCTAACCGAGTCGTTACCCGCCCAACTCAAGAAGAGGGTAATGTACCGAAACCCCAGGTCCCGGCATTCCCCGTCGTAGAGAAAATGGAGGTGGACCGGGTCTCTCTTTCCCCCGAGGAACGCCAGCGAAGGTACGTCGAAAGATTATGCTTATACTGCGGCGGCAAGGGACATCGCGTGGCCACCTGTCCGGTAAAAGCCAACGCTCGTCGGACATGGGGGGCGTCCGATTGAGCTCAGCCTTTGTACCTGCTCCCAAGAACGCTAGACCTGTTATCCAGGCTTCTATCTACCTCTCCGATTCTGCTCAGACATTTCCGGCCCTGATTGACTCGAGTGCCGAGGTAAACATTCTCGATCTGTCCCTCGCCCGCAAGTTAGATATACCTGTTAGACACTCCCTAATCCAATCTCGGCTCAAGCGGTAGATGGGCACTTGCTGGGCACCGTTTCACAGATAACGCTCCCCGTCGAATTAAGACTGTCCGGTAATCACCGAGAGAAAATCTGTTTTCATCTGCTGCACTCCTTGCGTCAACCTATAGTTCTTGGCCACCCCTGGTTGGTCCAACATAATCCACATTCTGATTGGCGTTCTGGCTCAATATTGGAGTGGGGTATGGACTGTCATCAAACCTGCCTGCGCGCGGCCTCTCGACCAGATCGCCCCGTTTCCCCGAAGACTCCACCCGACCTGTCCTGAGTGCTACCATCATTTACTGGAGGTTTTTAGCAAGGCAAAGGCCTCTTCCCTGCCGCCCCATAGGCCTTATGATTGCGCTATTGATCTCCTTCCCGGGTCCGCTCCCCCTCAGGGTCGGCTCTATTCCTGTGGGTTCCCGAGAGGGAGGCTATGGACAAGTATATATCAGATGCCCTGGCGGCCGGCATCATTCAACCCACTTCTTCGCCAGCGGGAGCAGGGTTCTTCTTCGTTGGGAAGAAGGATGGGTCCCTCCGACCTTGCATCGATTACCGGGGACTCAACGAAATCACGGTAAAGAACCGTTACCCGTTACCATTACTTGCTTCTGCCTTCGAGTTACTACTAGGGGCCACAATATTTACAAATCTCGATCTCTGTAACGCCTACCATTTGGTCCGTATCCGGGAGGGAGACGAATGGAAGACGGCATTCAACACCCCCACCGGCCACTACGAATATCTGGTAATGCCGTTTGGGTTAACCAATGCTCCCGCTGTCTTCCAATCTCTAGACCAAGCCGGCCCCAGTTCCTGTCCCGAGGGCCGATTATTCGTCCCAGAGTTCCTACGTTCGGCACGATTCCCGCCTGTCTTGCCACCCAGTGACAGCGCGAACCCAAGGTTTTGTGTCTCTGCGTTTTTGGTGGCCTTCCATGGCTAGAGACATAAAAGACTACGTCCTGGCTTGTCAAGTCTGCGCCCAGAACAAGTCCTCTCACCAGCGTCCGGCCGGTCTACTACATCCCCTACTGGTCCCTCATCGACCATGGTCAAATATTGCTATGGACTTTGTAACTGGGTTCCCTGAATCTGAAGGTATGACTACCGTCCTGACCATAGTTGATCGGTTCAGTAAAATGGCGCACTTTGTTGCTCTACCTAAACTCCCCTCCGCTAAATAAACCGCCCAGGCCGTTCAGCAGAACGTGTTTCGCCTCCATGGCATTCCAAATGATATTGTCTCTGACCGGGGTCCTCAATTTTCGTCAGGATTTTGGAGAGAATTCTGACGTCTACTGGGGGCGTCAGTCAGTCTCTCATCAGGGTTCCCTCCCCAGTCCAACGGACAGTCTGAATGAGTGAACCAGGACTTGGAGACAGCGCTGCGCTGCATGGTGTCTCGGGAACCGCTCTCGTGGGCCAAGCACTTGCTTTGGGTGGAGTATGCCCACAACTCCCTGGTCAGCTCCTCAACGGGAATCTCTCCATTCCAGTGGTTACCAACCTCCCCTGTTCCCCAGCCAAGAGGGGGAGGCTTCCTGCACGTCTGCGACAGCGAATGCCCGGCGCTGCCGACATGTCTGGGCACAAGCCAGGACGGCACTCCTTCGGGCAGGCAAGTCCCATTCGACTGGGGCTAACCGACGACGAAGGCCCGCTCCGGACTATCAGTTGGCCAAAGGGTTTGGCTCTCTTCCACTGACCTACCGCTGAGGGTGGAATCCAAAAAGCTGGCGCCTCGATTCCTTGGTCCATTCACAGTGGAAAAGATCATCAACCTCTCAGAGGTCCGTCTCCGCCTGCCGAGATCGATCAGGGTTCATCCAACCTTTCATGTCTCCCGGATTAAGCCCGTCCGCCAGAGCCCATTGGCACCCGAGAGTCCTCCTCCGGCCCCACACATGCTGGATGGGGACCCGGTCTACACGGTTCATCGCCTGCTCCGCTTTCGACGCAGGGGACGAGGACTCCAATATCTGGTCGACTGGAAGGGATATGGAGAGGTCATGGATTCCCACCCGGTAGATCCTGGACCGTTCCCTCGTGAAGGAGTTCCATCGACAACACCCGGACCAACCAGCGCCGTGCCGTGGTCGTCCCTGAGGGTCTTCTACACACTCACCTCCGGACCCACCCTCTGCCGCCCCTTCGGATGCTGATGCTGTCCAGTCGGAGGAATTCTAGGTACTGTACTGTTCTGACTCGCAATTTTCGTTGCTGTCATGATTACTAACTCTGATCTCCTGGAGCAATCATGTGGGTGCCTTCTGATTGGCTGGCACTTCGCTCTTAAGCACGCTGCGCCCAGACCTCCTCGTCAGCGTGTACTTTGGTAACTCTGTGTGTCTCTCCTGATTTCCCGTTCGTCAAAGAGCTCTGCTTACCTGTTTCTGCCTGCCTCCGAGCTGACCTGTTTCCGTCCCACGCTTCGATCTCCTCTCCAGCCCTGGTAAACTCAACCAGCCTGACTTCCGCACTTCTATTGGCCACTTGATCCGAAGCTATCTCTCCGGCTCCGCTGCTGAGTCTGACGGCCATCACGTCTCCCGCAAGCCCTGAACGCTTCCTTAAATAAAGCACTGAAACGAATGCTCTGGGGTTTCCTGGTCTGTTCTGGTCTCCTGATAACTTCCTCCAAAACATTTCTGAACAGTATTCGAGTCAGTTGAATAGAGAAGAACAGACAGGTAGGTGTGTTATAGAACTTTGTAATATTTATTCATATTTAACAACAAAACAGCATTAAGCAATTAAATAAATTAAATCTAACTCCAATGGTCTATTGCAGATATGGGAATTTTGACCTGACCCGGATTTGCAGTGAAAAACAGCCTGCTGTCTGCTATCAGACCACCAACAGGTGGAACAAAACGCATACTCGCTATCGCCACTCCACCTCCACAGGTTTTATAACCATACTCAACGTTTATGCGCCAACTCCTTGCCTCACTCCGGAAGCAAAGGATGAATTTTACGTAAGGCTTGATGCTGCTATTGCTAGAGACTGCCCAAAACTGTGTTCTTACCACAAGCTGTGCATTACCAACACGGTCTTCAACACAAAACCACCATCACGAGTCCTGGATGGACCCAAGGTCTTACCTTGGCACCAGCTGGACCTGATCAGCTGAAAAGCCCTAGTGAAGAGCATACTCACCGCAAACAGCTTTCACAGTGCAGACTGTGATTATGGACCACACCTTGGTTTGCAGAAAAGTGCATTTCATGCTGAAGAAGTTCCATTACCCAAAGCGTACAGATCCCACAGGTATCAACAATGCTCTGACGTCTGACACTGAAGTCAGTTCGTCGACTACCGCGAAACAGTCCCTGAGGGACCAGCCAACAGCTGAGACTGCTCAAGAGAGATGGAACTTTCTGTGTGGCACCATTCACAGCACAGCTCTGTCTAGATTTTGGCAAGAAAAACCGACACAACCCTGACTAGTTTGAGGAAAGCCCCCTGTGATAGAACCAACCATCAAGGCCAAGCCCGACACTCTGATCAACTACAAAGCGGAGCCGTCAGCCAGCAACTTTGCTGCCCAGAAAACAGCAAGGGACAACGCCCAGAGGACCACAAGACACTGCGCCAGTCAGTACTGGTTAAGCAGGAATATTCGAGGCATGTTCCAAGGTATAAAGAAAGCCTTCGGTCCCAGAGCAATAAAAACATTGTACATCGCCGTATGGACCTGACGGAGGCCTTCAACCTAGGCAGCAGGGAAGGCCTCTTCATGCTCCTGCATAAAATAGGGTGTTACCAAAATTGCTGGGGTGGATTACCTCCTCCAATGAGGACAAGAAGGGCGCAGTGCAGTTTGACGGCTCATCCTCTGCCCAATTCCCCATCACAAGCAAAGTATAACAAGAGTGAGTTCTCGCTCCCACACTCTTCGGGATCTACTTTTCCCTGCTGCTGTCATACACATTCAGTTCATCAGAAGATGGAGTGTTACTCAACACACTGACTGACGGAAAGCTCTAGGATATCATAATACTTAAATTGAATGAAACATACAGCAGCAGCCATATGTTTATTTTCTTTGCATCAAGTTCTTAGGCTTTGAAAACAGGTTTTCAACTCAAAATTAACCTGCCATGATGACCACACACTCTTGGTGTATGTGTTGTCTGAATACAAGTCTCTGCACGTTGATGTATTTTCATTTCAGTCAAGGTCAAGAGGGGGTGGAGAGAAAAAAATACTTTAATTGTGAATATGAAAAATATTCTCAAGTTGATAAATATCTCAGATATTTGCGACAGCCCTAAGTAGTAGAGTCAAGTCATTTGTATTTGTATAGCCCTTAACAGGGTTGGGTAGGGTTACTTTAACTGGATTACTTTCAATTACTTTTGGATTACTCCAATAGAAAATATGCTAATAAAAGACAAAATAAACTAAATATGAATAAAATGATGACTCACAACACGTGGTAAGCTTTCTCTCCTGGCTTTGATCTCTTTGATCTTTGGCAAAACTAACATAAAATGCGACAGAAACAAAATGAAAATAAATCCAAACAGCTTGCCAACTTCATTTTTGCCGTTCCATGTATTCCGTTACTCCCCAAGCCTGCACAAAATTTAGTAATTTTATTCATATTTAGTTTATTTTGTCTTTTATTAGCACATTTGGTATTGGAGTAATCCAAAAGTAATTGAAAGTAATCCAGTTATAGTAACCCTACCCAACCCCTTAATCATCCATCCATCCATCCATTATCTGCAACACTTATCCTCAGTAGGGTCGCCAGGGTGCTGGAGCCCATCCCAGCTATCTTTGGGCAGTGGCCAGGGGACACCCTGAACTGGTTGCCAGCCAGTTGCAGGGCACACAGGGACAGACAATTTGCTCGCTCATTCACACCTAGGGACAATTTGGACCGGCCAATTAACCTGACGTGCATGTTTTTGGAATGTGGGAGAAAACCGGAGTGCCCGGAGGAAACCCACGCAAGCACGGGGAGAACCTGCAAACTCAACACAAGAGGTTTGATCTCATGACCTCAGAACTGTGCCGCACACGCGCCAACCACTGCGCCACCGTGCTGCCGCCCTTAATCCCAAAGAGTCTTAAATAGACTAAGTCAATAACTAAAAATGTTTTTAAAATAAATTCACAATGACCTAGCACTGGTGACCTATTTTCGGAATAGGTCCAGGGGTGGTTCAGCTGTTCGCACCATGATTGAGACCCCTGATCTAGATTCATTATCAACCAACTGAAATATTACAAGCCCTTTATTATTTTAGTATTGCTGATTAGTCAATTGGCCTACTAGTATACTTTTTTAATATTCTATTATTATGAGATATGATTTTTAATAGGATGTTTGAGTTTTGCACATAATCAGCAATAGTAAATAAATGAAAGTCTTGTAATATTTTAGTTGTCTGAAAAAAACTCCAGAATGCATGACATTTTGCATTTTTGTTTTTTAATTGCATTACAGAAAATGAGGAGCTTCATATCATCAGTCTCTATTTTGTCCCGAGAGACAATGGACTGCGCTATGATAGTCATCATGTCAGTTTGGTATGGGGCAACGTCGGGTGTGACTGAACAATGCGATTCTTGAATGACAGTCATTGTCGCAATGCTTGCATGTAAAAGCACTCAGTGGTGCAGGTGCATAGATTGCTCTCTCTCTTCGCCATTGCCTTTTGTCCTGCCACTGCTTGTCCCTCTTCTCCTGTGTTCTCCCCACGCAGTTCGAACAGCGTGTCTCAAGGGGCTGCAGTCAGTAGCAGCAGCTTCCCATGAGTTGGGGTCGATCTCAGCTGCTTTCATGTCCCTTTTGCACACATCTTTAAGGCCAGTGGTGCGTTGTCTGTGTAGGGATTTTGCTACCTTCAATTTTGAAAATTGTTAGGATTGAAACCAATTATTCTTTACTGCAATCAGTAAACAAATTTGCCTTTAGGTGTTGCCTGTGCTCCACCATAAATCGTTTTTTTTCTCTGAAGGATGCTAGAATTTCCTACACTGATAAAAATTACATTGTTGTTATTTGAGTTCTTTTAAATTCTGATATGAATTCAAATCCCAAGAAAACTGCATCAATGAACCTGGCCGATAGAAATGATCACACAATTTATTAACACAGCGAAGTAACGATTTAAAAAAAAGGGGTGGCAGTGGGGGCTTATCGCCGGAGATTGTGGAAGTTTTTCGACCGCTGAAGTTACTAGCACAAAAAGAAAGTTTCCCGCTATAATGCTAGTTGATTTGAGTAGATTCCCTTGTACAGAAAAATAACGCTTTTTCCCCAAGAACCAGCAAACATGGTGTTAAGTTTGAAACCGTCCTCGTACTTGTTGCTGCGGAGAGATTTGGTCTCGTGCTCCCATTGGTCATAACGTATTAACCACATGCTGGAACCAGAGCCGCAATGCAGGCCTTCATGGTCAGATGAAGCACCAGCCATGCGGGCCATAAGACAACAGTCAGACAGAATGAGCGAGCGTACTGTTGAACATTTCCCCTCATAATATAGACTTGGGACGCTTGACCAGACCATGCCACTATGGGCGCCGTCTAAAAGATTTGACACTTGCTTGACCAGGTCATGCCTCTACAGGCGTGGTCTTTGATTTCCGCTACTCCAAGAATCGCAAACGATACTCAGAAAATCGTGAACAGTCTAGAAGTTGCTAAGCTTGTTAGAAAGCCAAAAAAGTAAGTTATGTTCTGTACTTGAGAATGCCCCTCCAATCGCCATAATCACGTACGGTGAGAACATTATTTTATCAATACAAAGCCTTGGATGTTTTAATTACATTCAAATCGTCATGTTATCAGATTTCATTATGGTACAAAGTGAATTGGGTACAGTTCGGGAACTGTCCAAGGGGGACGCAGTCGTTCCATCCATTCCAAAGTTCTGATTTACTTGTAAGTCAATTTTGTGCTGGGCTTATTTGCTCTACATCCACAAATAGCATCTCGCGCAGCAGCAGTAGTCGTATCTTGGTCTTAGCGCGCAGTCGGAGAGGTTGAAGAACTTGAAGCAAAGAGACAGATCAAGTGTGTGTGTGTGTGTGTTGGAATTACAGGATTTTTTCTCATTTGTGGACCACCATTTTTGCACTTTGTTTAATTTTGCACTTCATTACTGAAAAGTTGAGTCAAAGACTTTATGACTTGTTACCTCACCGGTTCCTCAAAAGGGTTTAACCCAACAGGGTGAAATCATGCCCTGTTGCAATGGTTTTAATAAAAGGAACAGAAAGTTAAGTAATAATGATTTCTTGATTATTTCTTGACCTAATTTCTTGACCATTAAATTGCTTTCCTTTATTAAGGTGTACAGTGCCTGCATATGTAATATTAAGCTCATATTATCATAGTAGCAAAAAAACAGAGGGGGGGGCGATATTGACAATTTATTCGTCAATGAAAATTTTTTGTGACAATTAATTGTCTGCAGAAATTGTTGTTTTTAAGCCAAAATCAGAGATTTTTTCTTCTCTACTAAACCGCCATTACCAAAGAATACCAGATACTCATGGTATCAGTCTGAAAACTATGATGCACCTACACACATATGATGGTCAGAACAATGTTTTTTTGTCAGTCCATTTTTGGTTCTGGCCTTTGGAAGAAATATGTCATTTAATGACAAAATTAATGAAATCTACAACCAATTTATCACATTTTGCATGACCAAATAATTTCTTTCAGAATAAAACTATTAAAAGAAATGGACATCAAAACAAAGACTGCATCAATTGATTTTTTTTTTCAATACAATAGTCAATTAACAGAGTTCAAGCACTGTGTATAAAAGTCTTAAGCTGCAGCGTCTCTTCCACGGACAACCTGTCGTGGAAGAAGCTTAATCCAGTAAGCAGCTCAACGTCACGGACTCGGGCGCTGTGCAGATCCATCCAGTCCTGCATCCACCTAAAATCTGAAGCCACCTGTGGAAAAAAAGTCCAGGTGGGTTGCAGTTTTCCGGGATCTGTGAAGAGGTGTGGCCAAAGCACACAGGCATTTACTTACAGGGTGAACTTCGTTGTACTGTGTTCTATGTGGCAGGATAAATGATTTGACTTCAAGGGGACCATCGCAGTTTTCGGGACCAAAAGTGGAATTCTGGCAACTGGTCAGGATGATAAAAAAGTGTGTCGGCATGGAAGCCTCGTTCCTGGTAGGTCATCAGAAATACAGTTATTAAATGGTAATAGAGCAAGGAGATAAAAAAAAATATATATAGACAAATGAATGCATGACATTGATAATAAATTGTAAAATAAATATATTATTATGCATTTTTTCCAAATAATTTAAACATTAAAAAATAGTAATAAATATTCAAAATAAGATTGTATTTCATTTTAAACATAAATAAAATGACGATCAAATAAATATTCAGTTTTAATTTTCCTTCAAAAAAGTTAAAGCATTTAGAAAATGTAAAAATGTATTTGAAAATGCAGTAATAATTAGTTAATTTTATTTTAAAGAAAACAATAAAATAAACCTAATTTTCATTCTTACCTAAAAATTGTGATGGTTTTGAATTCAATACTATAATTTCAATTTTCTTTCAATGAAACAAAAAATATATTAAAACGAAGGATTCTTAAACAAAAATGAAAGAATCTTAAACAAAAGAACAACACTAACCCGACTTTTTTCCCACAGTTTGATTACAAAGTCTTGTTTTCAAAAAGATTAATTATCTCACTAAATAAATAAAATAATAAAAAAAGGTAACTACAATTTTATTCAGAAAAATAGCAATAAACTTCACCCAACTTTTATTTCAACAAACTTTAATAACGAAAAGCCAAAAGAATATTCCTATCGGTTTCTTGTACCTAGCCAAAACTGGTCAATCAATAAATATTTTTAAATTTATTGCACAACCCTAAACAGTGAACATCCACAATACATTAAAAATACATCTTACGGTGCAAGTGTCCTAAAGGCGTCGACTTTTCCATTATAATCTTCATCGAATATTGGACCGCTCATGACATTGACTCCGTTCAGCATCTCAGAATACTTTGGGAGGAGGACACCATGGAAAAAGTTCCAAAAATCTGATGGAAGCAGAAAAAAACTATGGAATTCTTACCTGTACCACATATGATAAACTTTGATGCGTAACTCATTTGCATACACAATAGCTCACCTTGAAACGCGGGGAACATAGGTACCATGTTGCTTATGATGCGTGCGTCTCGGGCACCGTTTTTTACATTCAGGCCTTTTGGGAGGAAAATGCAAGAGAACAAAAAAATGGTTCCTAGAGCTTGAGACAAATTGAATCCCAGACTTTTTTTGAAGACTTTCCAATAATGTTTGAAATCAGATTTAAGACCAAGTAGACAAAAAAAAACACAATTGAAAAAAAAACGCACAAAAAAACAAACAAATATTTCTTGCACACAATACATTGTGCCTCAAACACATTACCTGACACAGCTTTTAGCCATGGGGAAAAACTTTGGTAGGACAGCCACTTCTCATAACATTTACATTTTGCCATGGTCTAAACTAAACATCTTTTTTCCAAGTTGCTATGTGTACGGTAGGGGTACCTAAGACATGGGTCTGCTCTGAATGGCCAAACTGGAGGCACATCTTCGTTTTGATAGTTCCGTTATTGTGGTCACGCCATGTTGCCACAAAAGTAAATTGTTGAATATTAAAAAAGACAATGGATAAATGTTACTGCTAGGGCTGCACGGTTTTAGGAAAAATACGTATTGCGATTTTTCGGACCCGTATTGCAATTTTAGTGCGAGTTTCGATTTCTTTTCTTTTTTTTAAAGTGCCTTTTCTGTGGTATTTTTTGTGAATACTCAATCTTAGTGAGCAGTGATTCCTATAGAATTCTGTCAAACCCTAGTGGGTGGACAGTCTAGGGCAGGGTCCATCTGCAGCCCGAGGGGTAAGGGTTTGACGCCCACATCGTAATATGAACATTTAAAGGGACAGTTATAGTATTTAGCACTTCCGAGTGGTAGAAAAAAAATCTTCCATTAAGAAAAAAATATTGATTTGAAAAATAATATAAAATACACCAACTATGATACAAACGTGCATTTAAAAAAAAATAATCGTTGCTCGAGAAATTTGCATTTATTTTACATAACATGAGTTAATTGTCCTACATCTTGCTGCTAAGGGTAACTATAAACCTCAAAAAAGGCTGAATAAGAAAATTGGATGTAAAATTGAGCATTTTAGTCAATTTGAGTCTTCATAGTTTTTATTCTTCTTGGACTCGTGTTTGGTTGCACTACACAATACAGCAACATTGAGTGGTGAAATAATACATATTGTCCCTTTAATCTGTAAGTAAAAAACGTGCAAATCACGGATTCATTTATACTTTTCAAAATATTTTTTTAGATATTATTTTGTGTAGCAGATAAAAAATATATTTGAGAACAGTGGAATGTTTTTAATCAGATGTTTTCGTGTGGAATACCTGATTTGGGCACGTTTTCCCTGGACCCTAACTCCACAGCAGTTCCAGGAATCAAATGGACGAGACTATTTCAAGGCAGTGGAGTATTTACGACACTGCGTTGTTCACATTTTTTTTGTTTTCCTTTCTTTTTTTCATCTAGCGTTTTCATCATATTTATGCTTATCCTGGTCTTAATTGAGGAAAAAAAGAGTTTAAAAAAGGCTAAAAATTTTAGGGATGCATCGGTTGAATTTGGGGCCACCCTCCAAAACAGGCTGATTACGCCCATGGGTAAAAGTTCACTGTAGATTAAAAGATAACATCACCCCCTCCTCTCCTTTGGGACGTAGGAGCATGGCGGCGAGACAAAACCATGTTAAGCATCCAATCAACTATTCATAAACATGTTACATAACCCATACGCCAAATAACCCCCAAGTAAGCAAGTGAGAGGACGAAAAAAGCCAACAAGCGAAAACACGAGCGTGTATATAGTTAGTGTTGGAGTTATATACATATATTTATCCTACAGTTGACAGTAATATGTTATAAGTGTTCTCAGCCCTTTTTGTATAGTTTTCAGCCTAAGCTGTTCTTCAAGGCCATGAGTTGTTTTTTGTTTCTGTCTGTTTCACATCCCAGTGGGTGCACCCTGACCTGTGCATGCCATAACTCAAGTTGTTTTTCTCCAAGAACCTTAATATTAGAAGGGAGGGTTCGGGGACTTGTTCAGAGCGAGCGAGGAGGAGATGTGTAACAGCCTTGTCTCCGCGGCTCTCATGATAATGATTAATAAAATAACCAAATAAAAATAACCGATTCTCTATGTCTTCTTTTATTTCAGAGCGTTTTATTAAAAATGTTGGGGACTTAAACCTAACATTTAATTGGTCCTTCGAGCCGGATTCCAAGATACCTGACGATTCCAGGACGCGAGAGGAAAATCCAGGAAAGACTGTGGCCACAGCATAAAGACCCTTTTTCCGGGACTGGACCTTCCCTCGCGGGCTGGGATCTGACGGTTGACGGAAAGCCAAGGACTTAAAGAATCGTGAGTAAAATTTATTCATAACATGATGTGCATGTAGATAACCGGTAAAAGAAAATGTCTCGCGGGGGGTAGATTCTTAAAGTTTAAGGATCCTCCGTCAAAAAGATAGATAACCGGTAAAAGTAACTGTCTCGCGGGGGGTAGACTCTTAAGGTTTAAGGATCCTCCGTCGAAAAGTAAATGTCTCGCGGGGGTAGATTCTTAAGGTTTAAGGATCCTCCGTCGAAAAGATTAAGAATCCTCCGTAGAAAAGGAAAATCTACGGGGGGTAGATTCTTAACAGAGACAAAGATTAAGAATCCTCCGTTGAAAAGGAAAATCTACGGGGGGTAGATTTTTAACAGAAAAACCCTGACAATTCTAGACTCTATAAGGTAAACAAGCGATGTAAGAGCGTGATCACGATAAAAAAAAAAAACAAGACGTCTGTGTGATTGAGAAAGAGCGAATGAAATATAAAGTTGTCTCTGGGCAATTGTATTTTATATAAAAAAATAATAATAATAATAATAAATACTCGATGAACTCCAATGTGAAGACTGGAGAGTCATTTATAGGGAAGATCCAACCGCAATCAGTGAGAAATTTAGGAAAAATAAAAATGAGCTATTTTAGATGCGTTAAATCAAAATAATGCCAGAATAACACCGAAAAAGATAAAATATTCCTGTTTTCAGTTCAAAAAATTGGTAAAAAAGGACTAGGAAGACTAGGAAAAATCTAGTTGAGTGAATTGGAATAGATTAATTTGAGATAAGGGCATTTTTATACAAAAAAAATATTGAAAAAATTGTTTATAAATATTTTTTTTTCAATGAAAATGGAAAAAATTGATTGAGTGGAATTCAAATGAGTTAGATAACTTAGATCAATACATGCCATTTTCACATTAAATAAGTGAAGCTAAAATAGTAGATTTAATTGGTTTAAAGAAAAAAACAAAAAAGAAAGAGAAACATAAAGGGGGAAGTTAATTAAATATTAAAAGAGATAATTTGTAGAAAATTAAGTGAGACTAACCTTAATACAATAGATTGGGACAAATAACCTTACTTTTTCAACATTGAACTGTGTTAAATCTAGAGTAAGTAAATGGGTGAGAGTGGAGCACATTATAGGGTGCTTTTGGAGGTCTTCATTGACTTGAAAGGCATTGTATAAATGCAGACCATTTGCGACTTATGGCATTACCTTTGTGGAAATGCCGTGGTGTATCATAAAAAGGAGTGTTTTCAGAAGATAACGAGAAACTGTTTGAACCTGAGTAGGTAGGATCATAGGTCATAGCGACGACTTTGGCGGTGATTAATTAAAAAGGACGTGATAGGAGTGGAAGAAGAGAAAGGGAGTATTTTTCTGGGTTGAAGAATGGTTTTAGATGTAGAATGGGAGGATTCACACGTGACACCTGGGGTCATGCAGTTGATCGAGCAGGCTGTGAATAATAAAAAAAAGAGGTGAAAATGAGGGCGCAGGAAGTAAGTGGACACTAAATTAAGGAGAAGATAAGGTTATAGTTATAATTGATACAATATTTACACAAAAATATTTGCATGTAAGATGTTACATACAGTTGAGATTTGTGTAATATGCATTTGGTGAAAAATAGTCACCGTAGTTAAAAAAAAAAAAAAAAGTTGTCAGCATTGTGCAAAACATTTGACAATAATTTTATAGATAAGCTATAAAAATAAAAGAGAATTATATAAAGGATGAAAATCTATTTGAAGGCAAATGAACATAGACATAACATATTGTTTTGCTTTAGAACAAGAAATGAGAGAAATGCAAAGTATTACAATAATATAAATTCGACTACAAAAATACTGTAGTGATACAAACACTACACTATTTTGTTGCCATAATGGGAAATATTATAGACTACAGAAATATTATTAGGGAACTATCGTGAAAACACTACAAAGGAACTAAGGTAAAATTTGATTTTATAGCAAAAGTGTTGCTCTAACGATGTTTTTGAGTTTTGGAATTTTGGTTCTTGTCTCATTTGGACTCAACAACCCGCTGAGGAGAAAATGGAAGAACGGTAAGGAAAAAGTAGCATTAATAACGATGATGAAGATATTACATGGGATGAACAATGGTAAGTGAAAAACCAATTTTAATGATATTAAAGGAATATGGCAACAATAAGGGCGTTACAGGTGAGATGCAGAAAAGTTTTGTGTTCATATTCGGCCGGTATGAACCATAACCATGACAGGTAAATCTCATCAGCTATACCGCTTGTCCTCAGTGGGGAAGCAGGAATGTTGGAGTCCATCACAGCGATCATCGAGCAGCGATTGGAGGACACCCTGAACTGGTTGCAAGCCAATTGCAGGGCACACAAAGATAGACAATTCACTAGCTCATTCACACATAGGGACAATTTGGACCAACCAGTCCACCTGAAATGCATGTTTTTGAAAGAGGTAAGTAAACCGGATAGCCGGAGGAAACTAACGTAAACAATGAGAGCATGCAGGCTTCGCACAGGAACCAGTGGCTGGTTGTGAACACACACACCTGTTCCCAGGTCCTTAGTAATGCTGCACACGTGCTGGCCACTGCGCCACCGTGCTGCACACACATATATAATATATATATATGTATATATATATATATATATATATATAAATATATATATATATATATATATATATATATATATATATGCATCGGCTCGCTACAGTTTAACTGTACGGGTCAGGTGCATCGACATTTCGTTCTGTGTGCATTGTTACAAGGAATGACAATACAAGTAAATTATCATTATTATATATATATATATATATATATATAAACACAGCAACTGCGCTCCCTGTGCGCTTCGATGTTTTCAAAAAGCACTCGATGATCTTATTTGGTCGTGAATTCGCATTTACCATGATTACGGATGGTACCGAAGACTTATAACGCCGCTAGCCGCTTCGCTAGCTTCGGCTTTTCTTCCATCATGGGCCCCTTCATCACGCCGGCACGAGAATTCCTCAGGGCAAGGAGTTGAAATACACGCATTTCTTGTGCGTTAAAACCCATGTCCATAGGATAGAAGTAATCCATAGTGTAGTTGTCAAAACGGGAAGAAAAAACACCGAAGATAGGAGCAGACAATAAAACAATTGGGCAGCTGCTGGAAAAGGCAGCCGCTCGTGGCAGCGCCGCTTTCCCTGGATTTTCACAAAGAAAAGATTTCCATCTGCCGCAGGAATGTCGAACTTTTGGACTGGCGTGACGTCATCCACTCCGCTACAAGCACCCTCGGGCATCATGTTAATCTGTTAATAAACAACGGGGTAGACTGCTGGAAGTGTGAATTTCCCTACGGGGATGAATAAAGTATCTATCTATCTATCTATCTATCTATCTATCTATCTATCTATCTATCTATCTATCTATCTATCTATCTATCTATCTATCTATCTATCTATCTATATATATATATATATATATATATATATATATATATATATATATATATATATATATATATATATATATATATATACATATATATATATACATATATATATATATGAAACAATTTTAAAACTGAACTATCAATAATGATAATATGATAGGAATTTTGAATTCCGTGTACTAGCTTGCTAAAAGATTTATAGATCTTGGCAGAGATCTAAGAACCCCTGAAATTTAGTGATACAAAGATCGAAGTTATGACAAATATAGTAGATATCTGCGTATTCATTCAGTTTTGATCATCAAATTATTAATTTATTTTCTGCATTTGTTGATAGTAATTGCGAATAACCGGCTTGTCTTTTTCCATTTTTCTACTTACAGTACTTTTCTTTAACATCTTAGTACAACATAATTCGTGATATCAATCATCAAAGCAAATGAGCCTTTTAAAAGCAAGCTCTCTTTGATGAATTGAACAAGGAAAAAAGCCATTTGTCTAATAAAAAGACTGACCTTCGCTCGACAAGAATTACCAACAACAATGACGTAATCTTGAAGCGACGAGATCTCATTAGCTAAGATCGGCGTGCAGGAAAATAAAAACACATACAGCAAAACCAAAATAACGATAAGGCTTGTAATGCGTTAAATCTTCGTCAAAGAGTAAACTAAATGATAATGACAATTTAAAGGAAAAAAAGTTGCGTCCCCAGCATAAATGATGCGTTTAGGACAGGTAAGTGGGAAAATGAAAACACTGAGTGTATAATACAAGAATATTTGAGTAAACAACTAATCATTTTTCGTTGAAAATGCGAATAGCAAAGGGTAATAACTTTAAGACGTGTAGTTTTGCTCCTAATAAAGCAAGGACGATTAAAGCAATGAAGATGACTAAAAACCGTCCATAATTTTAGTGTCAATCTTCTCGTTTGTAAATGGACAAATTCAAAAGAGGCGTAATACGTAAAAAGATTATTTCCTTAGTTGTTCTCGTATTCAATAATACATTACTCTCAATAAAATGATGCAGGTCATTTGAACTATTTCAAATAATCAAAATTTTGAAAGAAGTTTGAAAATGACGACAAACTAACACGGAAAAGAAAATTCGAGATTAGAAATCATTAATAACGTAGCTGAAGCTATTTCAGTCAATGAATGAAATATTTCCTTTAAACAAAGGAAAAAAGAAACGTATTAATAGTCAGACCAGATCATGTTGATTTGTATAGCCTTAATCACAAGGGATCTCGAAGGGCTGCATAGAACAAAGACTAATGCGTAGAAACAAAGATAAATAAATAAAAGATAATGAATAAACAAAATAAATACACTCAACAAGATAATTCATAAGTGACAAGTATGTATTGCTCTATATTGAATCAATAACAAAAGATTGATTATGATTACAGAGAGAAGAAAATACAATTAGAAAAGTTATGACATTTTTTAGATTTTTTTAGATCTTGATGTTTAGGGGCCGGTCACACAGACATTTGCGGCTGAATCACGGCTAAAATTTTGCGTTTTTTTTTTGCCCGTGGTTGCCCGGGATGGAAAATGCGCAAAATTGGCCAACCCGCTGTTGATCTGTGGTATGGCCGGAAAAAAGACGCCGGCGACTGTTCCGCTTCCTCTCATCGCGTCATTTGCGCATCATTTCCGTGTTTAGACCACGTGTATAAAAACTGCCGAGCCGGTGTTGTGCCCAAATCCGAGTCCTATGCAACACCCATAACCGCCCCACCCCCCCGCGTGACTTTTTCATCCACGTTTTAACAAACGCATTTTGTAGAATACGATCGCACTTTATTGTTTAAATAAACGCGTTATTTAGACTAGGATCTCCCAATTGTTATAATTAGCTCGATTTAAAGTTTTAATAAGCGTTTTATATAGAATACGATCGCTTTCGTTGGAAGCGCAGCAGAATGCGCGTTCACGCGAGGGGGGGAGGATTTTATATACGGTGTGCATTACCGTTCGATTACGTTCACAACAAAAACAAAGACGGAATGGTTTAAGTTGTATTACATTTCCAACAAATGCAAGACGAAGTGGTTTTGGTTATATATTCGCCATCACATTCCCTAAAAGTGAGATTAAACGAGGTAAATGTGGTTGTAATAGCGAGGGGAAGCTAATCTCGGAAACGGACTGTAGAAACACAGTCCCGTGAAGATCAAGATTTCAAGCTATGGCATCAGTTTTATTTTATTATCTTGATAAGGACTGTCAATAAATAAAAATGGATTGAGACGAGGTCACTACGCTGACTGGGGGGCGGGGGTGAGGTTTAAGGGTTGTTGGTCTATCTTCTTTATTCATTATTCATTATCGATCAGATCATAATACGCTACAAAGCTTAGGAGCCGAAATTCTTACTCTCAGCCAAAAGGCCAAATTAAGGTCCTAGCAATAAAGCGTTGCTGCGATCATTGCGAATGCACCGAAAGATTTATTCAAAATGAAGAGAAACTATGCTGACGGGGATCCATGATCACCCCTTTGACGTCACGAGCACAACTGACGTGTGTTTGGCATTCGCGCTGTTTATACACGGAGAAAGGCGTTTGAGTGTCACACGCTTAACACGCTAATTTCACGTAATAACACCGCGATACAGGCGCAGAACATGCTATTACCATGCTCCACCCACGATTAACCGCTGAAATTTCCCGTCCTACCCATGTGTAACCACGCCCTGGCCGCGGCCAGAGCACGTCGTTCCGCGTCATTTCCGCGTCATTTCCTCGTGTTGACCACGTGTGCGGCACGCGGTTTAAACACGTGCTCAAACTTTTGAGCTGCTCAAAAGTTTTGAACGCGGCCAACCACGTGAAAATTTGCGACCGCGAGTAAAGCAAGTCAAGTCAAGTCAAGTCATTTTTATTTGTATAGCCCTAAATCACGAAGAGTCTCAAAGGGCTTCACAGATTGTTACACTATATTACACAAACTATTTTCAACCGACAGAGGAGTAGGTTATTCGTATGCAATGGAGTAGAAGTGAGTTTTAAGTTTAGATTAAAACATTTCCACTGAGGTTGCAGATCGAATCTCAGGGGGAAGAGCATTCCACAGCACCGGTGCCCGGATGGAGAACGCTCTCGAACCAGCAGAAGACTTCTTTGCTCTCGGGATCATCAGAAGACCAGCACTCTCAGATCGTAGGCTTCGGACCGGGACATAGTGGCAGATCAGATCTGAAAGATAAGAGGGAGCAAGTCCATGTATGATTTTGTACAATACTAAGAGAACTTTGAAGTCACATCTTTGGCTAACTGGGAGCCAATGCAGGTTAGCCATAATCGGTGTTATGTGATCGTACTTTTTTGTCCTAGTTAAAAGCCTCGCTGCGGCATTTTGTACTAGCTGAAGAGACTTGATTCTGGACTTCGGGAGACCGGAGAGTAGTGCATTGCAGTAATCGAGACGGGAGGTAACAAATGCATGAATTATTGTTTCCGCATCAGACTGAGACAGTATTGAACGGATTTTAGCAATGTTGCGAAGATGGAAGAAGGCAGTTCTAGTAATTTGCTTTACATGCATCTCAAAGGATAGATCAGGGTCAAATATGACACCTAAATTTTTAACTGAGTAACTCTGTGTGATGTGACATTTGTCAATGTTCACAGCAGTTTTTGCGAATAAGTCCCGGCATTTAGAAGGACCAATGACTAACATTTCGGTCTTTTCAGAGTTAAGACGCAAGAAATTGAGTGACATCCACTCTTTTATCTCAGTGAGACAGGCCTCCAAATTTCCACAGTTTAGTGTGGAAGATTCCTCCAACGGAAGATATAGTTGAGTGTCGTCTGCGTAGCAGTGGAAGCTGATATTGTACTTGCGAATAATATCACCTAATGGAAGCATGTAAATGTTGAAAAGTAGGGGGCCGAGCACTGAACCCTGCGGAACACCGCAGGTAACATTAAAGGGCTCAGATGTCGTTTCACCATATTTAACACAGTGCGTCCTATCTGAGAGGTAAGATTTGAACCACGAGAGGACGGCTCCTGAGAGACCAATCCATTTTTCCAACCGTTCTAGTAGGATATTGTGGCGCACTGTGTCAAAAGCAGCACTAAGATCCAGCAGCAGCAAAAGTGATGAAGCGCCAGAATCCATTGACATTAGGAGATCATTTGTTACCTTGATCAGAGCTGTCTCAGTAGAGTGGTTAGCCCTGAATCCTGATTGCATGGATTCAAAAAGGTTATTCTCCGATATGAAAGCATTCAGCTGCTGTGCCACTACTCTTTCGAGTACTTTAGAGAGGAAAGGTAGGTTTGACACAGGTCTGTAATTACTTAATATTTCTGGATCAAGGTTGGGTCGTTTCAGTGTGGGTTTAATAACGGCGGACTTAAAAGCTGCTGGAACTACACCTGAGGAGAGTGACGTATTTATAATATTTAGAACTGAAGGCCCAAGGACGCTAAAAAGACTTTTAATAAGTGAACCTGGGAGAGGGTCGAACTGGCAAGTTGTCGGTTTGGCCGCATTCACCACTTGTTTGAGATCATCAAGTGACAGTTCACTAAAACCGGCCATTTTCCCAGGGCAGCCAACCTGTCGTGCATTTGTAAATTTCAGTCCTTTAATACGTGTGGTACTAACAATATCTTTTGCAATTTCTTCCTGTATGCATTGAATCTTCTTAGTGAAGAAGACCATTAAGTCCTGAGCAGAGTGTGTCGAACTGTCTGCGATAGCCTGTTGCCTTGTAAGCGATGCTACAGTGTCAAAAAGGGCTTTGGGGTTGTTCTTTTGAGACGCAATCACCTTCAAAAGGTAGGCCGATTTTGCAGAGGCAAGGGCCGCTTTATACTTTAACAAGCTGTCACACCAGGTTTGATGGAAAACCTCAAGCTTGGTAGCGCGCCATTTTCTCTCCCATTTCCTGCATTCTTTTTTAAGGGCTCTAGTTTCATCAGTAAACCAAGGTGTGCGTCTTTTAGGACGTGATTTTAGTTTTATGGGCGCTATTGAATCCAGCACACTAGTCAGGGTGGTATTGAACTCATTCATGAGTGAGTCAATCGAGCCATTGTATTTAGGAAAGGACGCAACTGCTCCAGGAAGGAGTTCAAAGAGCTCAGAAACTGTGCCAGTGCTTATATTGCGTCCGCTAAATCCCTCAGCTTTATTAAGTCTACATTTAGTTAGCACCTCAAATGTCACTAAATAATGATCAGAGATAACAGTAGTACACGGTAGAACCATAATGTTTGAGGTTAAAACTCCTCGAGTCAGAATCAAGTCTAGCGTGTTCCCATTTTTATGGGTTGGCAAGTCAACCAGTTGAGTAAAACCAAATGCATCAATTAGAGAACTAAACGCAATAGTAAGTGAACTGTGTGGGGAGTTCATATGAATGTTAAAGTCTCCCATAATTATAATTTTGTCTGCATAGGTTACTAGTTCAGACAAAAGTTCAGCAAATTCGTCTAAGAAAGTTGTGTATGGCCCAGGTGCACGATAGATAGTTATTACATCAATTGACAATTGAGGGGACCGCATCACAAGAGCCTCAAACGTTTTGTAATTATTAGAGGTACGTGTATTAAATTTGAGCGATTTTTCAGAGATTAGCGCAACACCACCACCTCTTTTCAGCGTGCGTGCTATATGACTACTCTCGTAGTCTGGGGGAGAGGCATAATTTAGCGCTAAGTGCTCATCCGGGCGTAACCACGTTTCACAAAGACCCATACAGTTAAGTTTATAATCACGAATAATGTTATCAACAAGTAAAGCTTTTGGAGCAAGCGATCTAATATTTAACAGACCAAATTTCAGCTTTGCTGAATCATTTGACTTAGCTGAACTCTTTGTAGTCTTTGTCGAGATCTTCAAAAGCTCCCGGCGTTGTGGCCGCTCGTGAGCGCTGAGTTTAAAGCGTCGGTTGTCCGGCGAGGAATGAATGGTGGAATTAGTTACATCCTCGCGTCCATCCTCGCGTCCATCTTGCTGCTTGGACTTCACACGCTTCACACATCTACCTGCACGGCAACCACGCTTCTGGTTCCTTTCTTTACGGCGCCGTCGGCGTCGTTTATTAAGAGGAATAGCTGTCCACAAGGATGCCGGGTCTCTTTGAAGTTCGCTCGGTATATAATGGGCGGTATAAAAAGTGCCCGAAAAATCGAAATTTAGACGCCCACCCAACCGAATAAGTTCGTCCCTACTGTAAGTGTTTTTGGCCACACATGTGTCCAAAAGTGAAAGCAAAAAAGACAAGAGAACGGCAATAAATAGAAGATTAGCTGGAGAGCTAGCCGCAAGCATGTATCCATGCGCAGCCGCCATCTTGCACAATCTCTATCTCGTCTATATGGCGGTCTCTAAACGTCCAACAGCGCCCAACGGCATCTGCTTCACGGCCAGAAACTTCTGGCCGTGGATCAGCCTCAATACGCTCGTGAAAGGCTGCGTACCCGCGCTCTGAAGAATTGAGTAGGGCAAAATTTTTTTGCGCTGCCACCCGCGCGCGAATTTCCGAACTCGTGTCAAGCACCGCTGTATCTCGTCTGAATGGCGAACTCAATGCGTCCAATAGCGTCCGCCTCAAAGGCAGAAATTTCTGGTCGTGATTCAGCCGCAAATGTCTGTGTGACCGCCCCTTAGATAGTGTGAGGGTTTGGAATTTTGACAAGTTTAGCCCAAAGGACAATTGGGAGGACAATTGATTACACACTGAATTTTGTTTAGAATGAGTGTTACGATTGACAAGTGATAAACAAATGTGTAACAAATACTGACTTATGGTTTGGTTAAGTTAAAAGGAAACGGTTTCTATGGAAGAGCATTTTTAGAAGACAATGAGAAATAGATTGAACAATCTTGAAGAGGGTCATAAGAAATAAAAATAACGGATTAGTTGATTTCGAGACATATGCTAATTTAAAAATAATTGCATGGGAAATAAATGGATATAAATTGATTAAACTAAGATAATGTCTACTAGTACTTAAATTTAGAGAAAAAATTGAATAATACGGCCAATTTACAACAACAAAAAAATCCCACTACGTAAGCACAATGGAATTAATGAGACTCTTAAGTGCCAGTGAATTCCACAAAAAGACTCTTTCCTTTCTTTTTGAAAGTCAGTGCACTCTCCAAAGGACATATCAATCTGTCAAAAAGAGGTCATGGACAAAAATTGCTGAAAGACACAAAGACATCAGTCATCCATTATCTGCGCCGCTTATCAACAGCGAGGCCAAGGGGGTGATGGGGCACATCCCAGCTGCTTTTCACAGCTAACAGGAGATTCCTGCAGTCGTTGCCAGTGGAACTGACAAAAAAGTCAATAAAGTCATTTTGTGTTTGAGATGGACACATTTTGAAAGTATTTTTGATGGGCCAAAAGTAACATTCAAATGGTGATTGTAATGTGGAATAAGCAAATCAAAAGACTGAAAGACAACAACATTCAAGAATACGTCTGCTTGAAGTTATATAGAGTCTTGTTAATACAAAGTGTAAATGTATTTGAGGAAGATTGATAAATTCATCTTGCAAATTTATAAATGTGTCTTATTTCACTCGTATTCATAGATAGTGAACTCAGGTTTTAACTCAGGGGGGAAATTTTGAGACATTCAGTAAAATAAAAGTTAAAACCTAGTTATGTCTGAATGTTGAATGAAGTATTAATATCACCAGTTGGATTTAAAAAAAAAAAGAAAAAAAAAGGGGGGAATTGTTGGAGTTATATGCATATATTTATCCTACAGTTGACAGTCATATGTTATAAGTGTTCTCAGCCCTTTTTGTATAGTTTTCAGCCTAAGCTGTTCTTCAAGGCCATGAGTTGTTTTTTGTTTCTGTCTGTTTCACATCCCAGTGGGTGCACCCTGACCTGTGCATGCCATAACTCAAGTTGTTTTTCTTAATATTAGAAGGGAGGGTTCGGGGACTTGTTCAGAGCGAGCGAGGAGGAGATGTGTAACAGCCTTGTCTCCGCGGCTCTCATGATAATGATTAATAAAATAACCGATTAAAAATAACCGATTCTCTATGTCTTCTTTTATTTCAGAGTGTTTTATTAAAAATGTTGGGGACTTAAACCTAACAGTTAGCCAAACACTCCATCAATCAAAAAACTATAAGACCTTGAACAAAACGCAGGGTCTTGCGATTTTACAACCGCACTACGTCACATCGCGATATCAATTAGAATTCGGTTAATTGTGCAGCCCTAGTTACTTTCTTGTTTTCTGGTCTATAAGTCACTGTTATTTTCATAGTTTGGCCGGGGCTGCTACTAATACTCCAGTGAGACTTATACAGGTCTTTTTTAAAAAAATGGAATATTGTGATAAAGTTCCCCATTTTCCAAAATGTAATGATGAAAAATAAACTTTTATACTTTTTAGATTCATTACACACCAACTGAAATATTTCAGGTCTTTTATTTTTTTAATATGAATGATTTTGGCATACAGGTCATGAAAACCCCAAATTCCTATCTCAAAAAAATAGCATATTATGAAATGTTAAACAGGCTACTGACCTAGTTATCTGAGTCAACCAGTTAATTCTACACACCTGCGAATGATTCCTGAGACTGATAAAAACTCCCAAGTCTGATTCATTACTCAAAACTGCAATTATGGGTAGGACTGCTGACCTGACTGCTGCCAGAAGGCCACCGTTGACACTCTCAAGCAAGAGGGTAAGACACAAAAAGAAATCTCTGAGCAAAAAGGCTGTTCCCAGAGTGCTGTATTAAGGAAGTCCGTGGGAAGAGAAAAAAGTGTGGTAGAAATCGCCGTACAACCAGAAGAGGTGACCGGATTCTGAGAAAAATTGTGGACAACTGCCGATTTCAGACCTTGGGGGACTTAAGAAAGCAGTGGACTGAGTCTGGAGTAAAAGCATCCAGAGCCACAGTGCACAGGCGTGTGCAGGAAATGGGCTACAGGTGCCGCATTCACCAGGTTAAGCCACTTTTTAACCAGAAAGAACGGCAGAAACGGCTGACCTGGGCGACAGAGAAGCAACACAGGACTGTTAATCAGTGGAGCAAAGTACTTTTTTCAGATGAAAGTAAATTTTGCAGGTCCTTGGGAAAGCAAGGTGCCAGAGTCTGGAGGAAGACTGGGGAAAAGAAAATGCCAAAAAAGTCCAGAGTCAAGTAATTAGAGTCAGTGATGGTCTGGGGCACCATGTTAGCTGCTGGTGTTGGTGTACTGGATTTTATCAAGGACAGGGTCAATGCAGCTTGCTATCAGGAGATTTCTGATTACTTCATGCCTCCATCTAATAAAAGCTTAATGAAGATGAAGATTTTATTTTTCAGCATGACTTGGCACCTGCTCACAGTGCCAAAACCACTGGTAAATGGTTTACTGACCATGGTGTTACTGTATTTAATTGGCCTGCCAACTCTCAAGTCAAGTCATGTTTATTTGTATAGCCCTTAATCACAAGGAGTCTCAAAGGGCTGAACAGACCACAGATTATTGCAAAACAGATTATTATGACACTATCCCCTGAACTAAAACCTACATGAGGGCAAATAATACACAGATATTGTCAACATAAAGCATACGTTCTTCATATGCTATAGGATAGAAGTGTATTTTAAGCTTAGATTTAAACATTTCCACTGAGGTTGCAGATCGAATCTCAGGAGGGGAAGAGCGTTCCACAGCACTGGGGCCCGAATGGAGAACGCTCACCCCATAGAGAATCTGTGGGATAATGTGAAAAGGAAGTTGAAAGACACCAGACCCAACACTAAGCTTAAGGCTGCTATTGAAGAATCCTGGGCCCCCATAACACCTAAGCGGTGCCACAGGCTGATTACCTCAATGCCACGCCGCACTAAAGCAGTCATTTCTGCAAAGGGATTCCTGACCAAGTATTCAGTGTTCATTTTCCTTCTGAAAAGTGATGGGTCCCGGGGACTCGCATGCTCAAAAATCTATGGGTCCCAACAGAGATCTATGGGTCCCCAAAATTTTGTGTTATCGAGGTTGAAATCGTAAATCGGCGACAAATATATAATATAAATCTATAAAAACTTTTTCTCATTGTCATAATGGAGTATTTTGTGTAGAATTTTGAGATAAGAGATTAAATTAATACAATTTGGAATGAGGCTGTAACATAACAAAATGTGGAAAAAGTGAAGCGCTGTGAATACTTTCCGGATGCACTGTATGTTTTTGGTATTGAATTTTTCAAATGAATTGTCCCCAAAAATGCAACTAATAATCCAAATGCAACGTATACATGTTTTCTTCCTTCTTAATTATGCATTTTTTGCTTCAAACAAATATAAATCCGGGCAGCACGGTGGGGCAGTGGTTAGCGTGTGTGCGGCACAGTTTTAAGGTCTCGGGAACCTCCTGTGTGGGTTCAAATCCAGCTAACAGACTTACTGTGCGGAGTTTGTATTTTCTCCCTGTGCTTGCGTGGGTTTCCTCTGGGCACTCCGGTTTCCTCCCACGTTCCAAAGACATGCATTTCAGTTGGATTGGCCGGTCCAAATTGTCCGAGTTGTCTGTCCCTGTGTGCCCTACGATTGGCTGGCAACCAGTTCAGGGTGTCCCTGCCCACTGCCCGATGATTGCTGGGATGGTCTCCAGCACCCCCGCGACTCTACTGAGGATAAGCGGTGCAGCTAATGAGATGACATGAGATGAAATATAAATCTTGTGTGCTCACATTTTTAAAACTTTCAAAAAGTGGATTTTCATGCTACTTATTCCGATTCCCGGCTCCTTCGTGTTATATGTCGAAGTGTCCTTGGGCAAGACACAGAATCCCTAATTTCCCCCAATAAGCAGGTAGGTGCCTTGCATGGCTGACTCCCTATTGGTGAGTGAGTGTGTGTGGGTAAGTGTGAAGCACAATGTAAAGCGCTTTGGGAGGTCTTCATTGACTTGAAAAGCGCTATATTAATGCAGACCATTTACCAATCACCATTTACTTAAGCCCTTGTTTTTAGAATAATGAATCCAATGCCTTTTAAGACTTTTCAATGCTATGCGGGAAACCTAATATAAGAAAACATTGTCTGACAATGGTCACAAATACTGTATTTTTTGTTTTTAGTTTTACATGACAAAGCAGCTCTCGGACATGTCAGGTTCCATTACGGTGATGAGGTGGAAACACACTCACTTGGGGGATACAGCAAGCCATGGGAGTTGTCATTGCCGCACATCTGGCTGCTGGCTGGTGGAATTCGAACATCTGAGCGAATACACATTTGTGGTGATTCGGGCCAAGGTTTTATTGTGGCCTGAAAAATAAATTGGGCTTTAGTGGCATTTTTAAGAGAAAAATTCACTCTTCTTGGTCCTATTTCCCTTTTCACCACTAGATGGCATCTTTAATGCACACATTGTGAATAGAACAATGGCTTTTCAAGGACAGTAATATTTTGTTTATAATATTAAAGCCCCAGTGTGTATTATGTACTTGACCAATAGATGGTACTGTTTTTTCTAAAGCAGCGGTGTCAAACTAATTTAAGCTCTGGGCCACATGGTAAATGTAAAAAATACTCTCACAGGGGCCATACTAGTATGTTAGAGAGAGAGAGAGAGAGAGAGAGAGAGAGAGAGAGAGAGACAGAGAGAGAGAGAGAGATAGAGAGAGATAGTAAAATAGCAAGAAAGAGATAGAGACATAGAGAGAAAAATAAAAAAGGACGAGAAATCCAGAAAAAATAAAGAGACAAAAGGGGAGAGAGAAGGAAAAGAAGTAGAGAGAGAGAGAAAAGAGAACAAATAGAGGGACAGAGATGAAGAAAAAATAGAGACAGAGAGAAAGAGGAAAAAATACAAAGAGAGAAGAAAAACAGAAAAGAATGACAGAAGAAGAAAAAACAGAGAGGGTGTGACAGAAAGATGAAATAGAGAGACCAAGAGGCAGAGAAAGAGAGGGAAGAAATAGAGAGAGAGAGAAAGAGAATAAATAAAGACAGATAGGTAGTTAAAGAGCAAGAGCGGAAGAGAGTGAAAAAGAGAGAGAGGGAACCGAGGGAATGAGAAAGAGAGAAATAAAAAGAGAGAGAGAATAATAGCTCCAGTTGCTCTGTGAGTGGAGCCTGGCTTTGGCAGCATCCAAACTGCAAGTCTTTTTCTCTTGTGCTTCTATCAGGTTACTCCCGCGGGCTGAGTTAAAACCTTTGGCGGGCCTGATTCACACCGATGATCTGAAGCGGCCAGAAACCAGTGCCAAAGAGCACAGCGTAGCAGCAGGTTGCCAGACAAACATGGCAGAGACCTTAGGTTCCTTTATGTAAAAGAAATACACCGTTCTCTACCTAATACAATTTTTCTTTATAAAAATAAACGTTGGTATGATAATTCAGGTAATTTTGCCTAGTATTTAAATCTATTTTTTTATATAAATATATATATATATATATATATATATATATATATATATATATATATATATATATATATATATATATATATATATATATATATATATTTTAGTAAAAGTAGTAGACAAGTAGAAGCCTGCCTCCCCATATGAACCCAGAATTAAGAATTCAAGCATGAATTAAGAATTCAAGCATGCAAGCAAGGGGGGTTTACCATGACGAAAACGGAATTTACGGTCCCTGCTACTAGCCAGCCTCCCATCAAAACAATCTCTAGCTATTATTTTAAGAAGTTGCAGTTGAAGCTGTGCGAGAGCAACTCATCATGGCCCGGACAGCAGCTAAAACATTAAAAGACATACCAAATTGGGGATGCTATACGACACCCATAAAGCCATGTGACGGTCTTGGCTGTAGCCCGTCACGTAGTTGGGCTGGTGCAGAAGACAAAAGGTTGCATCTGGCTGAACCACACTGGGCACCCCGAAAGGGTGGTGTAAGCGGCGTAAGCTCCACCTGACAGCTGCAATAGAGAAACCAAATGCTACCCACATAGAGTCAACCAGGCTTGGCGTCATAAAAAGTGGAAGCTGTCTTTGGAAACGACAGGGCTCATACGAATGCTTGGAATCCTTGAAGTTAATAATGTGTTCTCAAGATCAGAAAAATGCTTGAATTTTGGTTGAAGTGCTTAAATTTATTTCCAATGCTGTGTTTCTTGGCAGTCTGACTCGTAAGACCTTACTTTTAAATGAGGACAAATAAATAAAGTGCGTGAAAATGACACTGACGGTGGATCCAGTCCTTATTATTCAGTTGACATGTGTTACTGACCCCTACTGTCGCATCCAAGAGGACAATTTTATCAGACTAGTCATGGAGATTCTGGCTCTTTTTCGAGAAGTATCTCTTTTGGCTCGGCTCACTGAGAAGAAAAAAGCACAAAGTACAATGTATTTGCATTCTGCCCTGCTCTTCCATCCCGACCATCGACCTGTTTTGCCCTGTTCCCTGCCTGATACCTGTTGCCGACCTCTTTTCTGGACTCGATACCGCCTTGCTCTCCCGTCCCGGCTAGCGACCAGTATCCCTGCTGCCTACGATTATCCTCGCTCGACACGGAAGTGCCACTTCCGCGTTCCTGCCACCTGCTACCTGTGTCCGTCGATCATCGGATTGTGGAAGCAAGTACTGCTCTCTCTCTTTATCAATAAAACTGAGTAAACAAACGCTAATGGCTCCTGTCTCCGTTTCTGGCTTGTGACAATCTCTTTTACAAAGTATCATTTTTCCCCCAGTTTGTTGAGCAAAATTTAAACTATTTTTCATGATATTGATTGCTCTGAAGCAGATTCAATCTTTCAATCTTAGAGACTGCTGATCTTTTGCTTATTGTTTTACTTATTTTCATTTATATTTTTTGCGTGTTTTTCAGAGGATCTGTGTTTAAATTGGTTGTAAAAGAATGGTAGATAGTTACTTTGCATCCTATCATTTTTTAATATTTTTACTATTTATTTTATGTTTTTTTTAATTTTCAAGGATTTCATGTTTTTCTATTTCAAATCTGTTAAGTGTGTAAAAAGCTAAAATTGTTTTGTATGATACAAATTATTTGGGGGTAGATCTGTCAATATTTGTATTTATTTTTCATGTGTTTTTCAGGGATCACCTGCAAAATATATGCATTTACAAATTACCAAATAATTTGGTGGACAATGTTCTATTATTATTGATAATATGTTATTAAAAAAAATAAAAAAAATTGAGGAGCCATTTCGGAGCCTAGCCTAAAGAGCCGGTTTTCTAAAAAGAACTGCCCTCCTGGGTGCGCTAGTAGGGGTCAGCGACACTTCACATGACGAAACAATATTGACAAGCCAATTGCATGGGCCATTGAGCCAGACTACCAAGAAACATGCCAATGGCCACAATGTCAAGTCAAGTTTTATTGTATATCCTAGAATTCCGTCTGCCACTCTTCACTGTGGAACATCCTCCAAGCTCTCGGAGCACCACCCAAGATCATAGCCCTGTTCAAGCTGCTCTACAGCAACGCAGAGAGCTGTGTCCGTATCAACGGCATTGACTCCGACTGGTTTACTATCTCCAGCGGCGTTCGTCAAGGCTGCGTGGCTGCTCCCGACCTTTTTAATTGCATCATCGACCATGTTCAGGGTTAGTGAGCGCATCCCCGGAGTGTCTTTCGGCATCTACCACCTGACTGACCTGGAGTATGCTGACGACACCATCATGCTCAGCACTTCCTACAGCCAGCTGAGAGATGCTCTGGGAATTTACAGCGAAGAGGCAGCGCGGCTTGGCCTCCAAGTGAGTTTGACGAAAACCAAGTTCTTGTGATGGACCAGATCCACCTACCATCCAAATTGGTAGCGACTTCGTAGAGCCTGTCAAGAGCTTTGTTTATCTGGGGTCCATGGTGACAGACAATGGGGACCTAAAACCAGAGATTCTCCGCAGAAGAGCCCTGGCAGCATCTGCTCTGCAATTCATCTGGAAACCACTCTGGCGGCACCAGACCATCGCATGCAAGACGAAGCTCCGCATTTACAACCTCGCCGTACTCTCTATGCTGCTTTATGGCTTTGAAACATGGCCCCTGAACGACACCCTGGCCACAAGAATCGACAGTTTTGATAGCAGGGCTCTCAGAACCATCGAGAACATCAGGTGGCCCCAGCGAGTCTCCAATAAAGAGCCCGCACGTGCCAGCCCCGAGCATCTTCCTTGGTCGCACAACACCGCACCCGCTGGTTTGGCCATGTCCTTCGTCTACCACCAGGCCATCCGACACGAGCCATTCTCCAGTTTGACCCAAAGGCCGCAGGCTGGAGACGACCACGAGGGAAACCCCGCACTCGATGGCTCGACGTCGTTGCGGGCGACCTCCAACAACACGGAGTTGCTGTAGAGGATGCAGAACAGCTGGCACAGGACCGCCAGCATTGGAAAAACCTGGTTTCATCTGGTCGGCTCAACGCACAGGGACGGGCCCCCCCGACCTTCGCTGGAGCAATAATCAATCAATCCTTTAATCACAAGAATTTTCAAGGGGATGTACAGACTACAGACTATAACAGACTACAGACTATTATTACACCATCCCCTGATCTAAAACTTACACGTTTCAAGAACCAGAACAGGATCAGGAGCCAAACGCGTGACATTCTCACACAAGCCTTTTAGTTTACAGGAAATGGGGAGTCATGCACGTTAGGCAGCTGTTTGGCGTGGAAAGACAGGGAGCCAGAGACCGACGAGATTGATTCCAATTGCCTGAGATTATATCGGACAGATGGGGTCTATACCGTATAGTCCGGACAGGACAGGATAAAATCAGATAATGAATCAGGATATCAAAAATAAAAAGGACAAACTATACGGGAACGAGAACTGGACAAAATAATAAACAGGACAAAAAAAGACAAAACTGGAAACAGAAGTTAAACAGGACAAAATAAATGGGAACAATATTGGACAGGAAATACGAACAGGGACAGGACCGAGTCGTAACCCACGTCTTGCGGGGCAGAAGTGACGGACTGACAAAGTAAGAGAGAGCGCACTGAGCTTAAAAAGACGGAAAGCCAATCTGTAAATGAGCCGCAGCTGGGGCTTACATGGGCGGGGCCAATTGGGCGCCATGGCAATGTGACAACACAAGGGCAAAGAAAAACTCAACTTCAGCATGAGGAATATAAGAAACCTTAAGAAGGGGCTGCACATGAGGTAATCCCCCTTCCAGAATGACCAGGCTGCAATGGATGTTGCAAGGGAACAAACAAACAATACAAAACTAACAATACACAGACATTGTTACCATGAAATATAGGTCATTCATGGGCTCTTTTAATATAAGTGTGTTTTAATCCTAGATTTAAACGTTTTCAAGCACTTCACCCAAAATTCAAGCATTTTCCTGACCGTAAAAACACAACATCAAAAGTCAAGCATTTTTAAGGAGTTTTAAGCACCCATATGAATACTGGAAAAAAAGAATCAAAAAAACTTACTGGTGTTTGGAGTTCTGAATTCAGTATTTGAACCCTCCTGGTAAAGAAGGCAACACAGTTGAAATGCATTACAGCAAAATTAATACATGTATTTTCAGTCTTAAAATTTTCTCTGAAGGAAATTTTCACCGTTTCTCCTTTGTGCGACGTGCACACGCATTTAAGATTGACAGTCGGGCGGGATGCGTCCACCTCACAGGGGGTGTCGTGGGACAACTGGGCCGGGTGGACAGGCAAGTAGACAGGATGCTTAAGGAGGTGGTTCAGACACCCGTGGGTGCCGTTGTTTGGCGTAGGAGGGATGGCCAGGAGATCTATTGGGAGAGAGGGACAAAATCCAAAATTAAAAAACAAGTGCAACATTTTTGCTGAAACTCTTGATTGTCATATTTCATATCATTTAAGTAGCTATCTATCGAAGTAAAGGGCAGCACGGCGGCACAGTGGTTAGCGCGTGTGTGGCACAGTTCTGAGGTCGTGGGTTCAAATCCAGCTACCGGACTTCCTGTGCGAAGTTTGTATGTTCTTCCCGTGCTAGCGTGGGTTTCCTCCGGGCACTGCGGTTTCCTCCCACATTCCAAAAACATGCATTTCAGGTGAATTGGCCGGTCCAGATTGTCCCTAGGTGTGAATGTGTGAGTGAGTTGTCTGTCCCTGTGTGCCCTGCCACAGGGACAGACAACCAGTTCAGGGTGTCCCCTGCCCACTGCCCGGAGGTAGCTGGGATGGGCTCCAGCACCCCCGCGACCCTACTGAGGATAAGCGGTACAGATAATGGATGGATGGATCTATCGAAGTAAATTTATATTAATAGTTACATTTATTGAAAGTAAGTGAAAAAAAGGAAAAAATTCGAGGTTCACACGGTTGCTTTAATCCTTCAAAATGCTTGACTTCTTACAGTACGGACGAACTTATTCGGTTGGGGGGGCGTCTAAATTTCGACTTTTCGGGTACTTTTTACACCGCCTAAGATATACCGAACGAACTTCAAAGAGATCCGGCATCCTTGTGGACAACTATTCCTCCTAATAAACGACGACAACGGCGCCGTAAAGACAGAAAAGAGAAGTGTGGTGCCGTGCGGGTAAATGTGTGAAGCGTGCGAAGTGGAAGGAGCAAGAAGGACGCGAGGATGTGACTAATTCCACCATTCATTCCTCGCCGGACAACCGACGCTTTAAACTCAATGCTAACGAACGACGACAACGGCGACATCTTGTGACGACAAAGACTACAAAGACTTTAGCTAAGTCAAATGATTCAGCAAAGCTAAAATTTGGTCTTTTAAATATTAGATCGCTTGCTCCTAAAGCTTTACTTGTTGATAACATTATTCGTGATTATAAACTTAACTGTATCGGTCTTTGTGAAACTTAGTATTTAGCGCTAAATTATGCTTCACCCCCAGCTACACGAGTAGCCATGTAGCACGCACGTTGAAAAAGGGTGGCGGTGTCGCGCTCATTTCTGAAAAAACGCTCAAATTTAATCCTCGTATCTCTAATAATTACAAGGCGTTTGAGGCTCTTGTGATGCGGTCCTCTCTATTGTCAATTTATGTAATAACTATCTATCGCGCACCTGGGCCATACACAACTTTCTTAGACGAATTTGCTGAACATTTGTCTAAACTAGTAACCTTATGCAGACAAAATTATAATTATGGGGGACTTTAACATTCATATGAACTCCCCACTCAGTTCACTTACTATTGTGTTTCGGTCTCTAATTGATGCATTTGGGTTTAATCAACTGGTTGATTTGCCAACCCATAAAGATGGAAACATGCTAGACTTGGTTCTGACTTGAGGAGTTTTAACCTCAAAAATTGTACTACCGTTATCTCGGATCATTATTTAGTTACATTTTGAGGTGCTAGCTGAATGTAGTGCTAAAAAAGCTGAAGGATTTAGCGGACGCAATATAAGCACTGGCACAGTTTCTGAGCTCTTTGAACTCCTTCCTGGAGCAGTTGCGTCCTTTCCTTCATACAATGCTCGATTGACTCACTCATGAATGAGTTCAATACTACCCTGACTAGTGTCCTGGATTCCGCCCATAAAGCTTAAATCACGTCCTAAAAGACGCACGCCTTGGTTTACTGATGAAACTAGAACCCTTAAACAAGAATGCAGGAAATTGGAAAGAAAATGGCGCACTACCAAGCTTGAGGTTTTCCATCAAACCTGGTGTGACAGCTTGTCAAAGTATAAAGCGGCCCTTGCCTCTGCAAAATCAGCCTACCTTTCGAAGGTGATTGCTTCTCAAAAGAACAATCCCAAAGTCCTTTTTGACACTGTAGCATCGCTTACAAGGCAACAGACTATCGCAGATAGTTCAACGCGCTCTGCTCATGACTTAATGGTCTTCTTTACTAAGAAGATTCAATGCATACAGGAAGAAATTGCTAAAGACATTATTAATACCACACATATTAAAGATGCACGACAGAATGGCTGTCCAGGGAAATTAACCAGTTTTAGTGAACTGATGATCTCAAACAGGTGGTGAATGCGGCCAAACCGACAACTTGCCAGTTCGACCCGCTCCCAGGTTCACTTATTAAAAGTCTTTTTGGCGTCCTTGGACCTTCAGTTCTAAATATTATAAAAATATCACTCTCCTCAGGTGTAGTTCCAGCAGCTTTTAAGTCCGCCGTTATTAAACCCACACTGAAACGACCCAACCTTGATCCAGAAATCTTTTGTAATTATAGACCTGCCTTTCCTTTCTAAAGTACTTGAAAAAGTAGTGGCACAGGAGCTGAATGATTTCATATCCGAGAATAACCTTTTTGAATCTATGCAATCAGGATTCAGGGCTAACCACTCTACTGAGACAGCTCTGATCAAGGTAACAAATGATCTCCTACTGGCAATGGATTCTGGCGCTTCATCACTTTTGCTGCTGCTGGATCTTAGTGCTGTTTTTGACACAGTGCACCACAATTTCCTACTAGAACGGTTGGAAAAATGGATTGGTCTCTCAGGAACCGTCCTCTCGTGGTTCAGATCCTACCTCTCAGATAGGACGCACTGTGTTAAATATGGCGAAATTACATCTGAGCCCTTTAATGTTACCTGTGGTGTTCCGCAGGGTTCAGTGCTTGGCCCCCTTCTTTTCAGCATTTACATGCTTCCATTAGGTGATATTATTTGCAAGTACAATATCAGCTTCCACTGCTACGCAGACGACACTCAACTATATCTTCCGTTGGAAGAATCTCCCTCACTAAACTGTGGAAATTTGGAGGCCTGCCTCATTGAGATAAAAGAGTGGATGTCACTCAATTTCTTGCGTCTGAACTCTGAAAAGACCGAAATGTTAGTCATTGGTCCATCTAAATGCCGTGACTTACTCTCAAAAACTGCTGTGAACATTGACAAATGTCACATTACACAGAGTGACTCAGTTAAAAATTTAGGTGTCATATTTGACCCTGATCTATCCTTTGAAACGCATGTAAAGAAAATTACTAGAACCGCTTTCTTCCATCTTCGTAACATTGCTAAAATCCGTTCAATACTGTCTCAGTCGGATGCGGAAATTATAATTCATGCGTTTGTTACCTCCCGTCTCGATTACTGTAATGCACTACTCTCTGGTCTCCCGAAGTCTAGAATCAAGTCTCTTCAGCTGGTACAAAATGCTGCAGCGAGGCTTTTAACTAGGACGAAAAAGTACGATCACATAACACCGATTTTGGCTAACCTGCATTGGCTCCCAGTTAGCCTTAGATGTGATTTCAAGGTTCTCTTAGTATTAGACAAAATCATACATGGACTTGCTCCCTCTTATCTTTCAGATCTGATTTCCCCCTATGTCCCTGTCCGAAGCCTACGATCTGAGAGTGCCGGTCTTCTGGTGATCCCAAGAGCAAGGAAGTGTTCTGCTGGTTCGAGAGCATTCTCCATCCGGGCACCGGTGCTGTGGAATGCTCTTCCCCCTGAGATCCGATCTGCAACCTCAGTGGAAATGTTTAAATCTAAGCTTAAAACTCACTAACCTCAATAACCTACTCTTCTCGTCGGCTGAAAAATAGTCTGTGTAATGTAGTGTAATAATCTGTGTGTCCCGACCACCTTATCGTGGTGGGGCACTTTGCGCGTCTCCATGACCCCTAGAGCTATGTCGGCGGGAGTCTCGTACTCCTGGTAGGGTTACCCAAGCCGAACAGGTCGAAGGGTAGAGTCCAGACTAAGAGTGATCCCAAAAGCTGGTGGCGGCATGCTTTGAGGTGGTTTCCTACAGACCTGGATCCCGTTAGCCGCCTGCAGTTGTAGAAAGATGCCGGTCGTCTAGGGTCTCCCTTGCCACTGGAACCATCTTCTTTACAATCAAGATAGTGGCGTTGGGGAAAGCACACCCCTTACGCCACTTTAAAAACCGTCATTGCGCAGGTATCCTCTTTTACCTGAGTCTCCGACCACAATCCAGGATCGGACTGTTCAAACATCAGCAGACTCACAAATAAAAGAAGATGGTCATCATCGAATCGATGGACAACCCCAACGAACGAACGACCAACGAATAATCTGTGAAGCCCTTTGAGACTCTTCGTGATTTAGGGCTATACAAATAAAAATGACTCGACTTGACATGTTGGGTTTTCAAGGTGCTTGAATTTTCGGTGAAGTGCTTGTAAATGCTTGAAATTTTTGCAATGTTTCTTAGGTTAGGTGTCGGGCTACGTTTTGGGCTTCAAACACCAGTTTTAAATTTATTTTATAGTTCCAAAATTTGATTGGAACTAGGGTTAGAAACTAAGGTTTATGTCCTTTTTAGGGTATTAAACTGAATTTAGGTTTCTGAATATGGGGTCCATGATGGGGTCTAAACATAAGGTTTCAGAATAGGTTTAGCGCAGTGGTTACCAAAGTGGGCGGTGGAACGATCTGGGGTGGCGATGAAGAAGAAGGCGGCGTTAGGGGGGCGGCAGTCCTAAGTCGAAGTCAGAAGTTTAAACCTAATGCGGTTGTGAAACCGCAAAGCACTGCGTTTTTTTTCAAGGTTTTGTCATGAGTGATGGATTTTTGGCCAACCACAATTGTTACTGTGCAAGTTTGTAAAGCGCTGACCAATCAGAGGCAAGTTTTAATAATAGCACAAGCCAATAAACGCAATTCAAAGTTTGCAAGCACCACACTATTCTACACCCACTGTGTGAGCTCATTGAGTGTCATGGCGGACTTAGTAAACATAGTCGACAAAAGAGAAAGAAACAAAGCTTGCACTGAAGAAGGGCGGCACATCATTTGTTTGGACCTATTTTGGTTGTGACGAAGCGGACGTGGAACAGAAGAAAACGCCCATTGCAGAATTTGCTTTCGCTTAGTTGCTAGGTCCAGAGGAAACAAAAGCCATTTGTACCAGAATTATCACAAATTACAATACAAGGCATGTCAAAAAGACAAAGAAGGTGGATCTACAAAAGGACTGAGGGGTAAACAAACCTCCATCAAAGGAATACACTGGGGAGCCAAGGGGACGCTAGCCAGCAAAAGTTTGGGAACCATTGGTTTAGCGCTAGGGTTACGGTTTGAACCAGTGTTAGAGCTAGAAACTAGGGTTTGAGTTCCATGTTCGCGGCCTAAACTGAATGTGTGGTCTAGAATAGGTTTAGATATCTATCTATCTATCTATCTATCTATCTTTCTATCTATCTATCTATCTATCTATCTGTCTGTCTGTCTGTCTCTCTCTCTCTCTCTGTCTGTCTGTCTGTCTGTCTGTCTGTCTGTCTGTCTGTCTGTCTGTCTGTCTGTCTGTCTGTCTGTCTATCTATCTATCTATCTATCTATCTATCTATCTATCTATCTATCTATCTATCTATCTATCTATCTATCCATCCATCCATCCATCCATCCATCCATCCATCCATCCATCCATCCATCCATCCATCCATCCATCCATCCATCCATCCATCCATCCATCTATCTATCTATCTATCTATCTATCTATCTATCTATCTATCTATCTATCTATCTATCTATCTATCTATCTATCTATCTATCTATCTATCTATCTATCTATCTATCTACCCTGGTCATATCCCTCGAGAGGGGTGACCGACAGCAGGACAAACATATACACAAAAACAAAGAATAGGAAAAAGTAGCAAAAAAAAAACAAAAAAATGACCATTGCCAACGCAAATACCCAAACACCCAAACAAGTTAAGCACTTCGGCACCCAAGTTGGTCATGCTTTCGTCCCTCCAGATGAAACGGGACAAAAGAAAGCGGCCATGTCACTCGGGTCGGGGTAACACAACACACTCTTCTGTTCAACAGCAGGGCCCCAAGCACTGGCTTACCCCTGCCGCATCATACAGGTGCCCTGACCATCCCTTGAAGGTGTCCAAACATCCCACTATCCTTTAACAACACCTCTATTATTTTCTATCACCAACTATAGCTCTAGCTTCCACTACATTTAGACCTCTTTCCTCCAGTGCACTCAAAACACCATCCCTCCATGTGAACCGCGGCCTTCCTCTTGGTCTCCTTCCATTTACTTCTGCTCTGTAGATCCTCTTTAACATTTGCTCCTGATCCAGATAGGGTTTAGAGATAAGGTTATAATATAAAACAGGGTTAGGGCTAGGGTTATGTGTAGGGCTATGATTAGGAGGGTAGGGGATTGAGTTGGTTTACTCTTGTTCTTTTGATCAGCACTGGATTTTTCTTCTGATGGTATGCTTGAATTTGGCCATAAAAAAGTTGCAAATTGGACCTTCTATAGAGCTCTTGTGTATGACACATCTATATAACAATTCAATTTATACAGAAGGCTGTACAATAGCAATCATTTTGATTATAGCTTATGCACAGGGATTTGACATATTGCAAATTTGCAAAGCTTTAGTTAGCTAAAAGGGATAAAAAACATATTAAGCCAGTACATATTGATATTCAAAACACTCCTGTTATTCTGACTAATTATTTTTGGGAGTATTTTTTATGCTGTTTTGTCAGATTTAGTTTTTTTGCTTTTTTCTGCTTTTTTGATTTTTCAAAAAGTTTTTTCTCTTTCTACAATGTTATTGAGAAGATTCTTTTCTGTTTTTTTGCACTAGAGTATGTTTTCTATGTCAGTTGTTGTTTTTTTCTAATTGTAGTTTTATTCTGAATTTTTTTCCTAAATATTTTTTGTAAGGTTTTGTGAAACCTTTTTAGTTTTTCTGTTTTTGGAATGTTTTTAGCGCAGTTTTCCGCAAGATTTCTCGAAATACTTTTGATCCCTATTTTTGTGTAATCGTTTTCTTTATTTCTATGTCTTCTCTATTTTTCAGAATATTTTGTGTAGTTTTTAGGTATATTTTTCGTTTTTCAGTACTTCAAATTGTTTTTGTAGTTTTTTCACTCCTTCTTTTTCTGAATTTTGAATATCTAAATATGACAACTTGACCCAATTTTGGACATCCAAATCTTCTATGACAGTAGCTATGTATTTTGCAACATCTAATATAAATTGAAAGACAACCTACACCCTGGGTCTCCAATGTGGTGCCACCTAGGGACAGCCGAGGTGCCCGCAAACCTATTTTGAAAATAGCTCACGGTGATGGGACATTGTGATTTTCTAGTTAAATTATTTTTTTAGTGGTTGACTGAGTATATTTAACCCTACTTCCAAGAATGAACCTGATAATAACATAGCAATAACCTGGTAACAACAAAGTAATGACATGATAAGTTGTTATTTTCAGGGTTCATATGCCTTTATCATTGCAAAATTCAAGCACTTTTTAAAGACTTTAAAGGCCAATTTTCAATTTCCCCATTACCAACACAAGAAAGAAATAAATTCACCCAAAATGTAAGCACTCTTCAAACCTTGAAAACAACATTAATATTCAAGCATTTTCAAGGAACCCCGAACTTCAGAAATGTTTAACATACACGGTGCCCTTTGCGCTGAATAGTAACAAAAAGTAGCTCTCGGCTTGAGAAGGGTTAGAGACCCCTGATGTACAGCATACATTCCACTCGGAATGTATAAACTGATGTGCCACTTACCACACATAAGATTATACAATTCAATGCTCTCGAAAGGAGGCACAATCGTCTCACTCTTAAATCCGGGACCATGGCCGATGAAGATTGCCTAAAAGATAAAATAAATGTCTTCCTTTCTTACAGATGGTGGTTTGTTTATCAGCATAGAGATTTAAATCTGTTCTGGATTTTTACATTCAGTGATAAATATTTCTGCTTTTGTCTCACCTGCATGTTGGTGAAAAGGTTATCAGAGCCGTGGAAACCGCCTGAACAGTACTTGATTTCCTTGCGGCTTCTGTGGACAGAAGATGGATAGTACATGGGCCTGTGGGCACCAGGGTGCATTTTGAAGACAGCTGAGGTGCCCGCAGACCTGTTCTGAAAATATCCAACCATTGGGATTTTTTAGTAAAATTATTTTTTCTTGTTGTCGACTGAGTCAAATTAACACTACTAACTACTTATCTTGTATCTCTTTATTAATTTATTTCTTCCTCTTTTTCTCACCTCTCTCTTACTATTTTCTCCCTTTTTTTCTTTCTCTCTTTATTCTCATCATCCTTTCTTTCTCTATCTCTTACTCTTTTTTCTCCCTTTGTCTCTTTCTCTTTCTATCTCACTCTGTCTCCTTTTGATTTTGTCTTTCTCTTTCTCTTTCTTTTTTTAGCTCTCTTCTTTAACATTCTTGAAGACCCCTGAAATAATTTATATCAAATTAGGAATAAAAGACATGCATGACTTACAAGGCAGCCTGCCATCCTTCTTTCATATACAAGTGGCCTCTTTCTATCCTCACATTGTTGGCAAAGTGGAAGCGCTTGGGAAGGTCCTCCTTAAGAAATGCCCTCATTGGCTGCTCGGGGGTCCTGCACTTCAACAGGGACGCCAGATCAACACGCGTTTGATCATCTTCACCGTAAGTCACAATTGCAATTTTCTGCATACCGAAAGGTTGCGCACCAGGCCTTCGTAGTCAACTACAGGGGGGGAGGATGAGTGTAGTTGGAGGTGAGATATAAAAAAAAGAACACACTCTGGGAATTGAGTGGGACTCACAGGAGAAAAAGTCGTTCGGCAGGCGGCTAGGCCGGATCCGAGCGGCTGCGCCTTGGATGATGCCAAAGTTTTCGGTGTTGTCCTGGTAGGAGGACACGAATTCTGCCTTTTCGCACGTTGCCTCTTCCATACCTTTGGAAATGATGATGTACAAATCATTGATTCCCACAGAATTTTGTAAGACCCAGGTGGATGGACAGTGCATGGGCATGCTCGCCCAGATGAACATTTTGTAACCTTTAATTTTAAACACATCGATTAGTTGCATTTTCATAGCAAAATCAAAAGGCTAGATTTATGTTGAATGTGTGACTTTGCAAAACTGTTGAGTACACTAGTTGTGAAAGGCAATGACACAGCTAACAAGTGACACCCACAGAGCATACAGCAATGCAGGACTAATAACTAACTGGTGTTGTTCCAATGCTGATGCTGTACTATTTTAAGGTATCATATTGCAAGTAAACAGACCAAATCACCGATATGTGTTTTAAATTGAATTACCATACTTTACGCACTATAAGGCGCACCTAAAAGCCTTTATTTTTTTCAAAAGCTGACCATGCGCCTTATAATATGGATCAATATTGAGTCGCAAGGTCTTGCAACTGACAAAGCATGCAGTCGAAAAAAATGTCAATCTGTGAATATTTTAAACGGTTAGATTTACTACACTCACGGATGTAAGAGGACCATGGTTGCGTATTATTATTGAATGTGATGGCTGCTAGATGACTCTGGTGAGCTTTATCTTTTCCCAGTATCTTGTTTTAGACTGATCTTGATGTTTCTGTGATGAGTCTATTTTTAAATTAAATTCAATTCAATTCAAAGTTTTTATTGTCATATGCACAGTAAAGAACCACGTTTCCCTGCACAATTAAATTCTTACTTTGCTGTACACACAGTTGCCAGCGAAAAAGAAAATAATAACTAAGAAATGGTTGGCAGTTCATGAATCCCAAGAGTTTAGCCTTCCTTATGATATGTGGAATGACGCATTTGAGTTATTGGTGACATCGTACAGACACCGTGTCCGTACGTGTCTGAGACCAAATTTTGCTTTTTTCCGAGCCGTCAAAATGTTAAGGGGTTAATAAGTTTGACTGAACTATCTGACTGTTTTATTGACGTTCCCACTGTAGCGCCTTATAGTCTAGTGTGCCTTATGTATGTAAATGTTCTGCATTTATATAGCGCTTTTGAAGTCAACGAAGACCTCCCAAAGCGCTTTACAAGTTGCTTCACACTTTTCCCTTTTACACACTAAATAACCGATAGCAGCGTCAGCCATGCAAGGCAACTACATGCTATCAGGGGCATTAGGGATTCAGTGTCTGGCCCAAGGACACTTCGACACGGAGAAGCTGGGAATCGAACCTGTGACCTCTTTAACCCAAGACGAGCAATAAATCCGCCCTATGGAAAATATTTGACAAAAAAACTATTTTTGGGGGGTGCGCCTTATAACCCAATGCGCCTTATAGTGCAGAAAATACGGTAAATGTCAGACTCATATTGGTGATTTGGTAAATTACAGTATGAAATATAGCTGCTTTTGTAATCATTGTTAAGACAGGATGCTATTTCTTCTTCGATGGTTTACAGGAGGTTATTGTAACACACAACCAATTAAACCCTGGCAGCCTGTCAGAATCTTCCCATGTATGAAAAACACCGTGAATACATCATCCAAATATTTTCATTAGATAATACACGTTCTTCGTTACTCACCGTGGTCGGAAATAATAATCAGGTTGACGCAATGGAGCAAGTTCCTATGCATCAAGCCATCCATTAAGAGTCCCATAATCCGGTCTACCTCCTTCAGGGCCTCCATAACCTGGTAGCGCAAATGAGTATCATTTCAACGTCATCAATAGTGATAATCAGGTCTCGTAACCTGGGAAAACAGTTTTGATGTTTTCTGAATTTTTGTCCATTCTGCTGGGATTAACTTTTTTTGTTCAACTGAATTTTCTACTTTGCAGTTGTTTTAAAACCACTCCCCAAAATCTGCTTTACTTTGTTCCTTGGCATATTTAATTAACTATTTAACCCAAATTTTATATACAAGTCTTTTATGACTGTGGCACGTTCCCCGGATTCCAAAACGGGGGTTGAGGTTTCACTCCCATTCATCCAAAACAAGCTGCTTTCCGCAATCTTCCTTTTCTGATACCTGTTGAGACAAAGACTTACTTGACTGCTTTCCGGTCCGTGGTGATGCCCCGATGAGTCAGGCTCCTCCAGGTACAAGGTGTAAAAGTCAGGTCTAAAAAAAAAAATCATATCACCGCTGTTAAATTTACACTATACACAAGCCTATCACAGTCGCACACAAAGAAACTCACAATAGCCTATCACAGTTGCGCACACAGACCGTCACACCAGCCCATCTATCACAGTTGAACACACTGACAGTCACACCCACTCAACACAGAACACCCTCCCTAATCAGTCCCCGCTGCTAACAGAAGACAATGCACATTACATTTATATATCAACAAACAATAGAGACAAAATCAGTTCTATTCAAAATCCACAAATGAGTGAACCAGCAATAACCAAAGCGTGAAAAAGCGAGGGGTCTCTGTAATAGTTATTATGTAATTACTATCATTAGAATCTCGACCCCTTGAATTAAAGGGGGCAAACATTATCCACAAATACCGTTCTCCTTGCGGTAAATCCAGCCACTCGAACAACGTCGACAGACGAGACTCGAAGGTCATTTTCCTGTAAAGTCGAAAATAATTAGGGCTGCAGAAAAAAAAAGATAAAATCGATTAAAATAGATTTTTAAGAGTGTTGGCAACTAATTTTATCGATTTGTCAGGTCACGCAATTTATGAAAAAGAAAAGAAAATGAGGGTATGCCTAACTAAACACAAGGGGCAGATTCCTAAGCATATCATATCGCATTTGCACATTGGGATTGTTTCATATTATAGAATATTCTGAAGTTTTGTTGACTACTTTTCCATTGGTCCAAAACTTCAATATTGAAATAAAGAGGAGGAAATGAAAATGCGTTTGTTACCTCCCGTCTCCATTACTGTAATGCACTACTCTCCGGCCTACCGAAGTCCAAAATCAAGAGCCTTCAGCTGGTACAAAATGCTGCAGTGAGGCTTTTAACAAAGACAAGAAAGTTTGATCACATTACCCCCATTTTAGCTGACCTGCATTTGCTCCCTGTTAGCTAAAAATTTGATTTTAATGTTCTGTTGGTAGTATACAAAATCATGCATGGACTTGCTCCCTCATATCTTTCAGATTTAATTCCCCCCTATGTTCCGGCCCGGAGCCTTCGCTCTGAAAATGCTGGTCTACTAGTGATCCCAAGAGCCAAGAAGAGATCCCGCAGGTTCGAGAGCGTTCTCAATTCTGGCCCCGGTGCTGTGGAATGCTCTTCCCCCTGAGATTCGATCTGCAACCTCAGTGGAAATGTTTAAATCCAAGCTTACAACACACTTATATTCTATAGCATATGCATGACCTATATTTTATGTTGACAATATATGTTTATTATTTGTGATTGGAACATCCATTGCGGCCTGGTCATCCTAGAAGGGGGATTACCTCATGTGAAGTCCCTTCTCAAGGTTTCTTCATTTTCCACATGTTGAGGTTTTTGAGTTTTTCCTTGCCCCTCGTGTAGGTTTTAGATCAGGGGATGGTGTAATAATAGTCTGTGATTTACAATAATCTGTGGTCTGTGCAGCCCTTTGAGACTCTTTGTGATTAAGGAATATACAAATAAACATGACTTGACTTAAAAATCAGATTCATCTATTGATCAAAAAAAAAATCAACAGATGAATCGAATATTAGGATAATCGTTAGTTTCAACCGTAAAAATAATAACCCATAGGCAATGTTACGTGACATAAAATCTGACCTGTCGTAGATTTTATAGAAATCGGGGAAGCTGCCGTTGATGGCGACGTCCGAGCCAGGCCAGAAGACGGTTCCGGTTTTCAATTTGTGACGCATGGCAGTGATCCAGATCTGGAGAGAAAGATGAAAATGATTAGATCTGGAATAACATAACATAGAATCACGTAATTAGGGCACTTACTGGCTCGCCCTGGTACCATTTGGGGTTGAATTTCTCTTGGGTTTTTAAGCTGAAAAAAGCATTCTGGTTTACGTCGTACATCTTGTTGTCAATGATTCCATGGGACTCGGGGTAAAGGCCCTGCAGAATAAAATACATTTACAGATGCTGTTACAGTAGTTCAGGACTATTTTTCAAAGTACTGTCAGCGAATTTGGATTCTTGGTTGAATCTTTGAATATGACAAACATTCCCGGTGTGCAAACCTTTTTGACCCAAAGAGTCATAACAGTAAAAAAACCATACCACATATTTAAAGGCACATTTCAGCAAAACCACTCAACCTGCTCTCCATGTGTCACCCAAAAAATTGCAAATGAAAAGTTTGTGGCTGTATTTCCCCTTGAGCTCAACGGGCACGCATTAAAGAGAGGGGAGCGTGTTGAGTTGCATAGATCTGGCAGGCCCTACCGCTCACCCAAACAAATAGTTTTGTCTGCTCGGCTAGTGTTTGTGTGTAATTAGTTTGTTGTGTGGGTTTTTATCATAAAATATCTTAATGTGAGCATACATTATTTAATAAGCTTCCATATAAAGGATTCTTTAGCAATTCACAGCTAAAACGGGGTCTGTTGGTGTGCCACTTGAGAGTAAACTGTAGGTAAAACTGTACCCTTTATATACTGGACCGAACAAAATGCATTACTAGAGTAGCTTCAGCTGTGCACGCACCAAACCTGACATTGAGTTTACCAAAATTGGAATGCTATGGAGAAATTTGCACAGGTAGCATTTTATTACCAAGCCATTTGTATTCATGAAAAGATCCATACATACATATACATATATATATATATATATATATATATATATATATATATATATATATATATATATATATATATATATATATATATATATATATATATATATATATATATATATATATATATATATATATATATATATATATATATATATATATATATATCCCACACCAGTACTTACAGTTACAATGGTGTAGTGGTTTGGAAACGTCTTTGTAGGATAGACTGGCCTCATATTTGGTGTGCTCGTTCCCGAGGCACCTGCAACGGATTTGCAAGACGTTTTATCGGCCGCCAGTTGCCACAAAAAAAAAAAATCCAAAAACTTTTAGTCCACTTACGTAATTTTCTAATCACGGGTATGTGGCTGGAGTGATCTTGTAGATACTTTGCCCGGAAACCATCCAAGGACACCAGAATGAGAGGCCACCTGGTGAAACTGAACAAGAACATGAGAAGGCACATCTGGTGGACTTATTTCTTTAAAAAAAATGCAGTGACATAAGCCAGCCTGTTCACAGTGTAGAGGAAAAAAAACTTGAAGACATTTGCTTTTTCCATGTTGTCATAAAACTTCTGAGATAAACACGGTACACGCATGCCTGAGTCATACAACTGGATTTTCCAGCAGGAGAAAGACAGCATATCAAAACTTTTCTGTTTTCCGCCAACTAAGGATACTTGGAACCATGGGGACCACACACACCCCATTTAAGTGGGTGTTGCTCATTAGTTGCACAACCACAATAATTAATTTTTTACATTTACATTTTGGGCTTTCTGTCTACCCTTTTAGCTTTATACATGGATACAGGTCACTTACTTGTATATCAATACTGTGTTGTGTAAGATAATATTGAAAATAGAAATATGAAAATCTTAAAATAAACTCTACCTTGGTGGACACTGAAGCTGTTCACTTGGTAGGGAGATATCCTGCTGCAGCCAGTGCACGCCATCGTCTAGGTTTAAAGACAAAAAACTGTCGTTGAGAAGGATTTGACCAAATCCAAGCAAATGATCACCAATAAGACGCATCAAATATTGATCATTTTCAATTAAATCATATTTATCTATTAGGGAAAACACGGAAATAGTAGCAACATCCTCTGATGAGGGCAAATATCATAATACTAAATTTAAACGATTTGAAACGAGGTATGTGACTTAATTTATGGTTTAGTTTTATTGCAATGTTGTTAGCACCATTTAGAGGTGCATTTAGGTCACTTCAACTTTTTGTGTGGTCATATTGAAAAAACAACAAGTTAGGTTTTCAGTAGGTACAAGACTGGTAGCACGCCATTCTCTACCGTCTGAGTCATCTGAAATCTTGGAATGTTTAGGTTGCATTGCCTGGAAGTTTCATTGAATTGTGTGTAACTACGTTCTTTGTATTTTGTGAATTTACATTTGTTGGTTATAATCAGAATTTGTCCGGTTTGTAATAATATGCTAATTACCCGCGAACACGGAGCTCGTCAAAGTGGCGTCTGCGATGCATTTTCTTTCATATGACTGGCAGACACCATATGTACATATTGCAATATATTTAGTCTGTGTTTTCAGTTTTACCCTTTTGAATGCTATTAAACCAGCTTGACACATTCATGTGTGCAGAGTCCTTGGTATCAGAAAGGTGTTGGTCAAATACATGGTTGCGAAGGCAGCACAATTAGATTATAATAGATAAGTGTTAAATTAAGTGTTTTCACTTCTCGTTTTATGCAACTTGTATTTCATCCATTCAATTTATGTTAGGGTGCCCTGTAGGGCTGCACGATTTACCGAAATCAATCGATATCGCGGTAGTGTAACTGCAAACCACTGCGTTTTCCCCCCAATGATTTATAGTTCCAGTTTGTTATTTGAGCGACAGAGTGATTGGTCAACAAGAATTGTCACATTTCGTAGTTAAACTTTGCCAACCAATCGTAAGACGGTTTTAATGGAACTAACCAATAAAGGCGAGGCAAAGTTTGCGAAACTTGTGTGCACGACTATGATAGGCATTCAAAAAGCTCTTGCGCAAATAGCCATGAAAACAAACGCTACCAATAGCCACAAAAACAAACGCCACAGCTCATAGCTTTAGTGGCTTGTTACTAAGGCTGCACGATTTGGGAAGTAAAGCTAATTGCGATTTTTCAGATCAGTACAGCGATATCGATGCGATGTGTTTTTAGTTATTTATTTTTAAAGTGGATTCTCTGTGCTAGTCGTTGTTTTTTGTCAGTACTCAATCATATTGACACACGTAACCTTGAGAACACAGCGTGCTCTTCTGGGGAGCTTTGTTATTATGGTTGCTGTTTGCTGACAATTTTTTACTTTTGGATTCCTCAATCGATGTTTGTACATTATCTACCTACCTTGTCACGAGACCGGACCAGATCGGAGGCAGGAAGGATGAACTCAATCGCGTAACGACCAGTGACTTTTATTTAGCAAAATAAAAGTTGTCCAACACTCAGGGACAAAACAAAATAAAAACAGGCTTACAGGCAAATAGGAACTCAGACTAGGAATACTCACAAAACGGGCTTTTACTCAGATTGGGCAAACACAGGTTTCATCAAGTCCAACAGAACAGATTAATGCAGAACAGAAAACGCAATGAACCAGCACACACGCAAATTAGGCGATCTGCCACAGCCGGTGCCCAGGGGGGCGGGGCAAGCCGGTCGCCACGGCGACCATGCTGGACATGACAGAGCCGCCCCTTTAAGGGACAGCTCCTGAGGTCCCAAAAAGAAAAATAAATACCTCGCACCCCGGAATGGGTCGACGCTCCCGATAAGGGCAACCCCGCTCCCTCCTCCGAACACGCAGGATCGGGGAGAGGCAGGTGCCGTCGGCGTCGAACGGGTCGGACTTGGCGCTCGGCAGGGGGGGTCGGACAGGCGATCGGCAGCGGAGTCGGACAGGCGATTGGCAGCGGAGTCAGACGGGCAATCATCAGGGGAGTCAGATGGGCGATCATCAGGGGAGTCAGACAGGCGATCATCAGGGGAATCAGACAGACGATAATCATTGGAATCAGACAGGCGATCATCAGGGTAATCAGACAGGCGATCATCAGGGTAATCAGACAGGCGATCATCAGAGGGAATAAGACAGGCGATCATCAGAGGGAATAAGACAGGCGATCATCAGGAGAATCAGACAGGTAAGCAAAAGTCGGACTGGCAAGCAAGGGAGTCGGATTGGCAAGCAAAGGAGTCGGACTGGCAAGCAAAGGAGTCGGACTGGCAAGCAAGGGAGTCGGACTGGCAAGCAAAGGAGTCGGACTGGCAAGCAAGGGAGTCGGACTGGCAAGCAAGGGAGTCGGACTGGCAAGCAAGGGAGTCGGACAGGCAAGCAAGGGAGTCGGACACGCAAGCAAGGGAGTCGGACAGGCAGGCGGTAGAGTCGGACAGGCAGGCGGGAGAGTCGGACAGGCAGGCAGGAGAGTCGGACAGGCAGGCAGGAGAGTCGGACAGGCAGGCAGGAGAGTCGGACAGGTCGGCGTCAAATCTTCCCGGGGACCCCATTCGAGGCACAGCAATGGCCACGATGGGGGGGGGCCATGGTTCGAATGGACAGGGAAGGTGACCTCACTGGGCGCTTGCCAAACGGCGTCCTCCAGCTCTCCCCAAATTGTGTTGGGATCGTTCGCTGAGTTCACATCTTGGTTGGTTCATCCGGTCACAAGACCGGACCAGATCGGAGGCAGGAGGCAGGAAGGTTGAACTCAATCGCGTAACGACCAGTCACTTTTATTTTGCAAAATAAAAGTTGTCCAACACTCAGGGACAAAACAAAACAAAAACAGGCTTACAGGCAAACAGGAACTCAGACTAGGAATACTCACAAAACAGGTTTTTACTCAGAACGGGCAAACACAGGTTTCATCAAGTCCAACAGAACAGAATAATGCAGAACAGAAAACGCAATGAACCAGCAACTGGCAATACCCAAAACCCCCCTTAAGAAGCACACACGCAAATTAGGCGATCTGCTACAGCCGGTGCCCAGGTGGCGGGGCCAGCCGGTCGCCACGGTGACCATGCTGGACATGACATACCTGTGAATTGCAATAGATAGCCCTTCAAGCTCATTAAAATAGTGGTCCAGTCTACACAATTTTCAAAATACATACATATCACAAAATAATTCTTTAATTATTTGATTGGACATGTCTTCCAGGGATGTGATTTTTCCGACTATAGTCGGAATTATAACTTTTTCACTTTCACTTTTTCCATAGTTTACGTATTTTAAGTTTAAGATAGTATGTATACTTCACCTATTGATTCTTAAAGCGTACTTTTATTTTCAAATCACCTGAGTCGGGGCAACATTTCTTCCACTTCCTTGTCGGGGTGACACAGAATTCAGTACAGTGGAACCTCGGTTTTCGAACGCCTCTCAGTTCAGACAAATCGGTGTACCAAAAATTTCGAGAAATTCTTGCTTCGCTGTTCGGTCAAAAAATCGGAATTCGAACGCCGGTACGCTAGGGTGCGATGCTGAGCGGCGTACGGGTGTTTTAGCCTCTAATTATGCCTCCGAAGAAGGTCAGTGCAAGAATAGAATAGAATAGAATTTACTTTTATTGTAATTCTTTGTAACCATGCACACAGAACGAAATGTCGATATACCTGACCCGTACAGTTAAACTGTAGCGAGCCGATGCAGCCGCAGCCAAACAGGGCGCAGCCATTTTAGTCATTAGGCGAACAAACCCCCCAATTACAACCCTTAATGCCGAGCGCCAAGCAGGGAGGCAATGAGTACCAATGTTGTAAGCCTTGGTATGACTCGGCCGAGGCTTGAACCAGCGACCTCCCAGTCTCGGAGCGCCCTACCATCTAGGCTACCGAGCTGGACAGGTGAAAAAAAAAAAAGTTGTTTGTCCAACTATTGCCTTTAAGAAAGAAATAATAGCTAAATAAGAAATAGGTGTACGAATTTCCGATCTTGCTAGTGAATACAGCATGGCTAAATCTACTATCAGTACGATAGTAAAGAATAAGGAGGCTGTGAAATTGGGTGATGCGGCTAAGGAAGTTAGCGCTATAAGCAAGCAAGTTTTGGAAGGGGTTGAAAAACTTTTGATGATTTTTCTCTCGCCACCGTCCACCACAAAGGTAAAAAATCCTATTCATAATCTTTTTTTTTTATTAGGTAAACATTCAGGGTGTTGGAACGGATTAAAACGATTTTACATTACTTTTGATGGTAAAAAAGATTTTCGGTGATCGACCAAATCGGTTTTCGAACAGGGTTCTGGAACGGATTATGGTCGAGAACTGAGGTTCCACTGTATACTGAAATTTGATTGGGCTTGAATGTGTCCATCTCTCTGTAATCCAATGAGATTTAAGTTCTTTGCCCTTAATGCTGCTAGCCAATGTTGGCCTTCGGATATATTACGTCTCGCTAAACGTACAAGCTTGTTAGCATTACTAGCCGCTAAGACCTTGTCGAGAATGGAAGAAGTCTGCCAACAATTCAGAAGAAAAGACCTTATCACTGACCTTGCACTATTTACCAAAAAATCAAGTATGTGGGCAAATTATTTTGTTATTTAAATCTTCTAAAGATGTTACTTAAATGATATATTCAAGCATAGTTTTGGACAAGTAAATTGCTTAAAACCCAGGAGCTTCGGGGGGGCTTCGTGATGTCAAACCCCTGTTGGCCAAACACTCAATCAATTAACAAAGTGGAACTATGAATCCTTGAAAAAAAAAAACGCAGTGGTTTGCGGTCACACTGTCGGACTACAGTAAGACCTCGGTTATCGCGGTTAATAGGGACCAAAACCACCCGTGATAAGTGAAAATCCGCGAAGTAGCGGCGCACCTTAAAAAAAAAAAATGTTGATTCTTTTTTTAGACCCGGTTAATGGGGACCAAAACCACCCGCAAAACATGAAAATCTGCGAAGTAGCGACGACCCTTAAAAAAAAAAAATATATATATATATACATAAAAAAAAAAAACTCATCTCATTATCTGCACCGCTTATCCTTATTAGGGTCGCGGAGGGGCTGGAGCCCATCCCAGCTCCAGCCCCTCTCCGGGCAGTGGGCAGGGGACACCCTGAACTGGTTGCCAGCCAATCGCAGCTGGAAATCACATTAGTTCTCGCAGCGAGCTGCGTTCTTCATCGACGCACGAGCCAAGTGATCCACCGCTAAGAGTCGTACAGCTGGGCGATTTTACGTCCGCCCGGGACGATCGGAGACAAATTCACGACAGGGTTTTTACCGCGGGTGCTGTTCGGTTGCTCCCGCAAGCGAGCCCCTAACCCGCGCCGCAGGTACTTTCGGGCGCGATACGCACGACACCGACACAGTTACGGGGGTCCCGCGCACGTCCGCCGCCTTTCGCCCGCCGCGCGCGGACGGCCGCCTGTCGTCGCGCCACGCTACTGGGGTCGACGTGATCGGGCTACCCCCGTAACTGGGGGTAGCCCGATCACGCCCGCCGCCTTTTCTCGCGTCGCGCCGTGTGACGCCGCGTCTGAGGGTTTGCCCATTGCGAACCCTCTTTTTTTTTTTTGTCACGTCCAGGAATTGACTGAGGCGGCGTCTGAAGGGAAAGCTAACAGCTAGGCTAACAACTCTTAAGCCACCACTGCCGAACTTGTCTCGTCACCAACGCCAGATCCATTACAAATGAAACAGACGACTTGGAGCTTCTACTCATGGAAAAAAGCTACATTTGTGACTCTTGTATTCTAATTGACACGAAAAGTTGTTGTTACCCGACGCTAGGGTGTAGCTAGCCAGCTTTCCTCAAAATTATTTTCTTACACTGAAAGGAATACCCCTCCGATTTCTTTGTACTTTTGTATAATGACAATAAAGACTATCTATTCAACTGCAATTCTGTTTTTCATTTGTAGATCGATACAGACGCTCCCATACTTACGACCATTCGACTTACAAAGAACGGTAGATACGAACATTTTTTTCGGGATGTCGAAAAATATCCGGACATTGCTGTAAGTTAGATTTTGTATTGTGTGAACCTACTGGACATTACTGTAGTGTCGCTTTCCGCCGCTACCGGCGTGTGGCGCTGTGACAGGTCACCCAGAATCCACCCTGAAGAAATCTGCTTCCTCTTCCTAGTTTGTGTGTAAACATTCTATACTGTATCTCCAGCGTGCAAAGAACTTTGACATTTTTATTGTTTATTATTTCGTGCATCCTTTTAATATGGTTTGTGTAAAGAGGCGGGCTGTTTCATTTGAAATGAAAGTGGAATACGGAAGCTTGATGCTTGATGAGAAAATGGTGGGATTGCTTTTTTTCTGCCACTTTTTACCACGGAGGAGAAAGTCGCCAAAATGTTGAAGCTCATCTTCCAATGGTAAGTTACACTTAACTTTATTTATCTTTATGGAGCATATTATTTTAGGAAATGTTTATTTTTTTTAGTGCAAGACAATAAATATTACTTATACAAGACTTAAACATACTTATATAAACCTTAAACATACAAAATATAGCACTGAATCAACTTACGAACAAATTAAACTTACAAACGATCATCCGGAACCTCTCGTTCATAAGTATTGCAGTGTCTGTAGTTATTTTGTTACAGTTTACCCTCAGTCTTTAAGGACATAACCTTGAGGTAAGTTTGCAAGTCACTATGTCTAAGTTTTTTCCCAAAACAAAAAAAGCACAGAAATGCACTTTTCTTGTAAAATTTAAATCGCATCAAAATTGCAATACAGGTCTTAAAAATAGCTATTAGGCTATTTTATTTTGAAAATCGTGCAGCCCTAGGGCCTTGTAAATAACCTTTATACATTTTACTGCCAAAAAGTGAGAAAATATCGCGTAACAGCTTATGGGTGAATGTACCAACCCTAAGATGGTTAAATATTTACAAATTGTTGTGTACTTGTTTATATATCCATCTATCCATTATATGCACCGGTTATCCTCAGTAGGGGGGGTGCCGGAGCCCATCTCAGCTGTCTCTGGGAAGTGGGCAGGGGACACCCTTAACTGGTTGCCGGCTAGTGGCAGGGCACATAGGGACCGACAACTTATTCACACCTATTTGGATCGGCCAATTAACCTGACATGCTTGTTTTTGAAGTGCCCGGAGGAACGCAAGGGCGTGGAGAACATCCAAACTCCGAACAGGAAGACTGGTAGCTGGATTTGATCCCATGACCTCAGAACTGTGTGTGTATAGAAATCCTCTTTGAGCTAGTAGAAAATATTTACTTTGGCAACATGACACCACTTTTTCTCACCAATTGGGAGAAAAGTTTTCAGAAGATAAGGCGTCATTTCGCCAAAGTAATTATTGTCTTACTCAAAAGTGATTTCAATACAAGGTGCAAATGTGCTGTGCTTCACTCTTCTAATAGAGTCCGATTTGGACATAAGGGTGTCCATATGTGCACTTGGCACTAGGATACCCTAGGCCAGGGGTCGGGAACCTTTTTGACTCAAAGAGCCATAAAAGCAAAAAATATTAATTTTATTTTGGGAAAGAGCCACACCATATATTATGAGACAAATTTACTAAATTGCTAAACCGGCGCCCCAGACAAAAGCTAAGTCTTCAGCACATTTATTTTTGATGATTTGATAAAAATTATGAAAAGAGAATAATGCCAGAGCCCCTGTCCCAAATTCAACAAACATACCACTTTAAACTTGTCTCTTTCTTGCAATTACTCAAGATCGGTTGAACTCCTTTTGACCCTTTTTTTCATACATATTGGTTTCAAAACCAGATGCAAGCATTTATTTTGTAAAAACGTCACAACATTCTGAGAATAGGGAGCCTTATGTGCTTACCTTTGGTGAGAGATGGGAGGGAATGCTTGTACTTTTTGCATAGCTCCACCCATCCCTCCCACTCACCCAATCAAATGACTAAGTTCTCTTCCGGTGTTTTGGCGTATTTACAGTTCTGTGGATTCATCATAAAGTATCTGCACACTGAACACAGATTATATAGTGAACTTTTAAATAAAGGATTCTTTAGCGTTGTACAACCAAAACGAGTTTTTTCCCCCCCCCCTTTTTTGTGTGACACCTTGACTGTAAATTGTAGTGAAAAACGTGCCCTATATATACTGCGAAGTGTTATCTTCGTGTTGAGCTTTGGTTTGGCTTTACGTGTACTTGGATAGGATAGACAACCCCGGTTTTGAACAAGATGGAGAAATTTTGCATGCAATCAAATTGGTCTCTGAGCCACAGATACTCATAGAAAGAGCCATATATGGCTCGCGAGCCATAGGTTCCCGACCCCTGCCCTAGGCCGTAGTTCAATGATCGACTTTGTCGTTGTTTCGTCGGACCTGAGGCTGCATGTTCTGGACACTCGGGTGAAGAGAGGGGTGGAGCTGTCAACTGATCACCACCTGGTGGTGAGTTGGCTCCGATGGTGGGGGAAGATGCCGGTCCGACCCGGCAGACCCAAGCGTGTTGTGAGGGTCTGTTGGGAACGGCTAGCAGAATCTCCTGTCAGAAGAAGTTTCAATTCACACCTCCGGCAGAACTTTGCCCATGTCCCGAGGGAGGCGGGGGACATTGAGTCCGATTGGACCATGTTCCGCGCCTCCATTGTCGAAGCGACTGATCGGAGCTGTGGCTGTAAGGTAGTCGGTGCCTGCCGCGGCGGCAACCCTCAGACCCGTTGGTGGTCACCGACAGTGAGGGATGCCGTCAAACTGAATAAAGAGTCTTATCAGGGCTTCCTGGCCTGTGGGACTCTGGAAGCAGCTAGCAGGTATTGGCTGGCCAAGCGGAATACGGCTTCGGCGGTTGCCGAGGCAAAAACACGGGCATGGGAGGAGTTTGGCGAGGCCATGGAAGCTGACTTCCGAAATCTTGTCCACCAACCAGCGTCTCAGAGGGGGAAGCGGTGTGCCATCGACACTGTGTATAGTGCCGGTGGGGCGCTGCTGACCTCGACCCGGGAAGTTATAAATCTGTGGGCGGAGTACTTCGAAGACCTCCTCAATCCCACCAACACGTCTTCCTCTGGGGAAGCAGAGTTGGAGGACTCTGAGTTGGGCTTTCGCATCTCTGGTGTTAAAGTCACATAGGTGGTCAAAAAGCTCCTCGGTGGCAGAGCCCCGGGGGTCGATGAGATCCGCCGGGAGTTCATAAAGGCTCTGGATGTTGTGGGCGTGTCATGGTTGACACGCCTCTGCAACATTGCGTGGACATCGGGGACAGTGCCTCTGGACTGGCAGACTGGGGTGGTGGTTCCCCTTTTTAAGAAGTGGGACCGGAGAGTGTGTTCCAACTACAGGGGAATCACACTTCTCAGCCTCCCTGGTAAGGTCTATTCAGGGGTACTGGAGAGGAGGGTCCGTAAAAGGTCGAATCTCGGTTTCAGGAGGAACAGAGTGGTTTTCGTCCTGGCCGTGGAACACTGGACCAGCTGTACACACTCTGCAGGGTCCTTGAGTGTGCATGGGAGTTTGCCTGTCTGGTCTACATGTGTTTTGTGGACTTGGAGAAGGCATTCGACCGTGTTCCTCTGGAGGCCCTGTGGGGGGTGCTTCGGGAGTATGGGGTACCGCACAGTCTGTGCGGTCCCTGTATGCCCGGTGCCAGAGTCTGGTTCGCATTGGCAACAAGTCGGATTCGTTCCCGGTGAGGGTTGGACTCCGCCAGGGCTGCCCTTTGTCATCAATTCTGTTCATGACTTTTATGGACAGAATTTCTAGGCGCAGCCTTGGTGGGGATGGAGTCCGGTTTGGAGGCCTCAGCATATGCGACTTACACTCCAGGTGCGACTTATTCTCTGGAAAGATCAGGGGATATTGTAATGACCACAACTGTGGGAATTTGCAGCCCTTTGAGACCCTATACAAGATCTTTACGAATAAATGTGACTTGAGGTGTATAAACTGGAAGGTACAAGTTTAAACATAACCTTTATATTATGCAAGTCATCGGGAAGGATTTAATGACTCACTAGGTAGATCAAAACAATATGAAAATGGCTTTTGCCTATTTACACTTAATCACTACTCGTGGCATGTTTACTCGGTTCATTTGTTCCCAACTTAAACTAGTGAAAGTATTTTTGAAGACACTTGGTTATGTATCAATGAGCACGTTTTACAAGAGGCGGAATGACACCCAAGAAAGATGCTCTCATCGGTCTGGCCTCAAAATAAGGCTGCGGTTAAATTCTTTTCATATGTTTCCCAGAAAAATAAAAATAGAGAGTAAATACAAGAGGGTGGCGCCCCAAAAAAGGTACTCCACCCAGGACAGGGAAAACTGAGGTGATTTTCTCGGTAATGTTTATTATTTTTAATATTTATTTTTTTTAAAGAAAACCCCTGAATATGCCACAAAAATAAAAATACCTTGAAAAAGGCCAAACCTACTGTTTTGGGGGTGTTGGTAAGACAGTATCAGTGCAAGTAGGATGATGAGTAAGCACAGAAGGACAACCTGAAAATAAAACATTTATTTTAGTCATTAAATATTCATATACTGTACTACTCACAGTTCACATATAGCATGACAGCTAACTTTTTAGCAGGGTTCTCTAACCTTTTACAGGCTGATAGCTACTTTTTGTTACTAAAAAGCGAAAAGAGCACAAAGTTTGATATGTATTTCTAAAATAACATGTTATTACTATGTTGTACTTCGAAGACCTCCTCAATCCCACCAACACGTCTTCCTCTGGGAATGCAATTATTATCAGATTAACATTCGGAAGTAGGGTTAAATGGACTTAATCGACCACTAAAAACATCATTTTACTAACAAATCACAATGACCCCGCACTAGTGAGCTATTTTCAGAACACGTCCACGGGCAACTCCGCTGTCTTTATGGGGAGAGCCTGCTTTATAGCATGATATGTAGTTTAGTCTCATTCAGATTTCCTGAACATCATAGTTTACAGGACACATGTTCTTCTAGAAAGTAATAAATAATCCTGCTACCCATTGCAAAACCCTAAAAAGGTTAGCTCACAAGCTAATAGCTAGCATTTGTTGCATCTGTTGTCACGGCATGGAAAACCCAATAAAAGGATCAATTCCAGTCTCTGGAGTTTGGAATATCAAAGTTCAAAAACCACACTTATTTTTTTCTGGGGTTTTTTTGTGTTTGGTTTTTACATTTGTCAAACTTGGAGAAAAAAGCTAGCATCTAATTTCCAGCCCAGCATCCTGTGTTTCTTATCAGTCTGATCATCTCCCACAAACGATCCTTTTGCGCTCCTTTATATTATTGAGGCGCTACGAGTTTCCAAAATGGTTGACTGGAAGCAGAGGAGACGGACCGTCGCAATCAAAGGTTATTTTTTTCGGCGGTTTATACAGTCAGAAAGGGTCTTAGAGTTTTGTCAGCGATGCGCAATGTACCACATTAGGCCGGCAAAAGTTAGCGTGGAGGAAAGCAAAATTGTGTATGAACCAAAAAAAATGTGATAAACATTCAGTTCATAGCAATTATAAACAATTGGCGAACCGAAAGCTATTTTAAACTGACTGGAATTCTTGTGAAATGCTGTGGTCACGGTGCCTGTCTGCAATTTTATGGGGTTAGGAAGAAGAAAGTGAGAGTGAGCCGTCTTCCCAGGAATGCCTTTTAGCCCATTTGTGGTTTTGTCAATGTAAACAGGCTGTCTGGTGGAAAAAAGCACTTAATAGGAGCAATTAAATTGTCCGAGTTGTATGATCTTAACGACAGAAAAGACATAAGCATTGCTGTAAAAAGGACTCATTGAACATTTGGGGTAAGTTCCAGAAACATTAACCTTAAATATACAAACCAAAATCCCGAGCTCCTCCGATTTAGTGCTCAGAGATAAAAAGAAAAAAGAAAAAAAGAAAAAAAAGAAGTTTCTTGACATGCATGTGTTGAAATAATCCTGAATGTAAAGCTTGTACAAGTTAGTCTTGTCCAACACGAGACAACTGTTCTCTTGACTATTTCATGTCCATGCGAAGTGCAAATAAATGTATTTTGAATTTGACAAACGTCAGAGTCATAACTGCAAAATATTAATTAATGGCGAAAATAAGAAGCTTAAAAAAGATCAACAGTCAAAACCAAATTGAAAAATACTTGTGAAAATACACTGAGTCACCAAAACAATGAGGTACTCTAAAGCTCGTAAGCTCCCGTAAATTCCGGATTGTAGGCCGCTATTTTTTTCCCAAAAGTTCAGCCCTGCAGCTTATTCAGTGAAGCGGCCAATTTATGTAATTTTTCTAACTGCCACCAGCGGCACTCGAGTACAAAAGGTAAGATTTAGACCGGTGGAATAAGTACTCTTTGCGTACCAATTGTCAGTCTGACAAAGGTTCTTTCCGATAATGAGGAAGTCGCCCTTGATGGCGGCAGTTATAAGGAGAAAGATGAGGACGGTTAACTGTGAATTTCGCAATTGCAGTATGGCTTTTTTTAACAGATACGCATGATGCGTTGCGAGCGTGTTATTTGAAGCGCGTTGGTACCTTTCACAGGCACGGTTTGGGATGAAAATTATATTATTATTATTAAAGCTTTGAAAACTCTCTCGGTGTGCCATCTTTCTTTGTAAATATGTGTAACCATGAAAAATATGTATTTGCAACTGTATATTTTTGTAATGTATTTATTTTAGAGACTCATTGTTATATGTTTTCTACGAGCGAATCAAAAAGAAGGGGCGGAGCAAACGCGGGCTGACGGGAAGTGGGGTGAAGATGAGTTAAATCTGTTTGTTGTTGCAGCGGACAATAGTGGATACCGGTATATATTTTTCCCACCCTTAACTTTGGAAATATACATTTTTTTCATTGGATTACTTTCAACGGGACCCGGACTTTAAAGGTCTGCATTAAATTCCAATTACAGGTATAATTTTCCATTCATGTTGCCGATCGTGGTGTTTGGATTGTATATTATATTTATAGTTACAATCGCAGCACCTAGTCAAATTTGGGATGAACTTTTGACTTTGCTACATGTTTATAATGTGGGCACATGCGGCTTATATACAGGTGCGGCATGCGTAAGGACAAAACCAATAATGCCTGTAAAATGTAGTACGTGCAGCTTAAAATCAGATACATTCTATAGTCCGGATTTTACGGTAATATGCTTACACCACAATTTACTCACTGGTTATGAAGTGAGAAAATAAATAAAAATATATAATTAACTGCATGCACTCATGAGTAACAATGAGGCAGTCTAAACTACACATAAGCCCAATAATGTAACACCCCTGTTCACTCGGTAACTGTCAATTGAAAAAAAGAAAAAAAAATACACCTCCTTGCTCATGCATCCCATGCATGCACTCACAGCTGACAATGAGGTACTTTAGTATACACACAAGTGTCATGATTGCCAAAATGAAGACACCTGTGGCAATAGTGTGGCGCGCAGGAGCGCGCTCTCTGATTGGCTGGCACTCTCCTCTTAAGCTGTCAGCGGCCAGAGGAGGGTGTCAGACCGCACTTGTGTCTCCCTGTGTGTTTTGCCAGATTCCAGTACCTTTCATGTTTAGATTCGTGCCTGCCTTCGGTGTCGACCTGTTTCTGCCCCACGCTTACGACCTGCTCTACTGCCCTGGCCATCGACCTGCCCGCTAAGACGTATCGATTCTGCCTACCTGTCACGGAACTGCCATTCCGTCCAACGCTGCTAGCGATCGACAATCCTCGGCTTCCTAAGGGCCCGGTCACACAGCCGTTTGCGTCTGTATCGCGGGTAAAATTTTGCGATTTTTTTTTGCCCGTGGTTGACCGCGATGGAAAATGCGCAAAATTGGCCAACCCGCTGTTCATCGGTGGTATGCCCGCAAAACAGACGCCGGCGACTGTTCCGCTTCCTCATCGCGTTATTTCCGCGTGTGGACCACAGGTATAAAAGCTGCCGAGCCGGTGTTATGCCGAGAAATGCATCCTTGCCGAGATTTGCATCCCCTCGCTACTACAACCACTTTTACCTTGTTTTATCTCACTTTTATATCACTTTTAGGGAATTTAATGGCGAACATATAACCAAAACCACTTCGTCTTGCATTTGTTGGGAATGTAATACAACTTAAACCATTCCGTCTTTGTATTTGTTGTGAATGTAATCGAACGGTAACGCACGCCGTATACAAATCACATTTGAGCAGGTAACATGTTTATTTTTCCTTTTTCTATTCAAATCGCTCGTATTGAAACTGTTATGCAGTCTACCATAAAGCTTATTTCTGCATAATAAGCTTTACGGTAGAGTGCATAACAGTTCTCAAAAGTGATTTATATACGGTGTGCATCACCGTTCGATTACGTTCGCAACAAAAACAAAGACGGAATGGTTTAAGTTGTATTACATTCCCAACAAATGCAAGACGAAGTGGATTTGGTTATATGTTCGCCATTACATTCCCTAAAAGTGATATAAAAGTGAGATAAAACGAGGTAAAAGTGGTTGTAGTAGCGAGGGGATGCAAATCTCAGCAGGGATGCATTTCTCCGCATAACACCGGGCTGTAGAAATCATAACCGCTCAAGACACAGTCCCGTGAAGATCAAGATTTCAAGCTATGGCACCGAAGAAGCCAATATGTTATTATTGTAATAGTTTTTCATTTTTATTTTATTATCTTGTTATGAAATGAAAAGAAATGTCAAGAAATAAAAATGGATTAAGACGAGGTCACTACGGTGACGGGGATCCATGTTCACCCCTTGACGTCTCGAGCACAACTGACGTGTGCTCGGCAAATCGCGCTGTATATACGCGGAGAAAGGCGTTTGACCGTTACACGCGTAACACGCTAATTTCACGTAATAACACCGCGATACAGGCGCAGAACATGCTATGACCGTGCTCCACCCACGATTACCCGCTGATATTTCGCGTCCTACCCACGTGTAACCACGCCCTGGCCGCGGCCATAGCACGTCGTTCCGCGTCATTACCTCGTGTGTACCACGTGTGCCGCCCGCGGTTAACACGTGGTCTAAAGTTTTGAGCAGCGCAAAACTTTTTCGCGCTGCCAACAGCGTGTGAATTTCCGACCGCGTGTAAAGCACTGCTGTATCTCGTCTGTATGGCGATCTCAAAGCGTCCAACAGCGTCTGCTTCACAGGCAGAAATTTCTGGCCGTGATTCAGCCTCGATACAGACGCAAACGGCTGTGTGACCGGGCCCTAAGCAAGCTCTGTCAGCTCAATCCAATAAAGATTCCTTTGAAACAAACGCAATTGGGTCCAAGATTCCATTCTGGTTCCTGACAACAAGGTCTTATAAAATAGCTTTGTAGGCAGATGTGTTAACATCCTGGTTCACTTGCTGGCTCCCAAATCTGAAAACACAGGCTCTTATTTGCTCATGCATCAAATTGCGAGCACTCATGGCTGACAACGAAGCACTCTAGAGGATTTGAACTCATATAATGTAGCCTTATGCTATACTATAAAATCAAAAAAATCTTATTTTCATATTTTTAAACATAACTTGCCTTAGCTTTTTGCCAATTTAAAATTATGTGTATTAAGGCAAAGTAGATTTTATTGTTTTATCTCACTTGAGACACCCACACCATAAAATGTACTAGGGTTCAAAGTTACCATGTTAGCTACACCTTGATGAATTGGTCAGTTATACAATTTCAATGTATATTCATCCATCCATCCATCCTTCCATTATCTGCACCACTTATCCTCAGTAGGGTCACGGGGATGCTGGAGCCCATCCCAGCCATCTTCGGGCAGTGGGCAGGGGACACCCTGAACCAGTTGCCAGCCAGTTGCAGGGCACACAGGGACAGACAACTCACTCACTAATTCACACCTAGGGACAATTAGGACCAGCCAATTAGCCTGACATGCATGTTTTAAGAATTTGGGAGGAAACCGGGGTGCCCGGAGGAAACCCACGCAAACACTGGGAGAACATGCAAACTCCACACAAGAAGGTTCGATCTCATGACCTCAGAATTGTGCCGCGGACGCGCTAACCACTCATCCGCCGTGCTACACCTTTTTTATTCAAATTCACAGGATAATTTATAGGACACAATTTATAGGACAAATGTTGTTTGGGAAAATACCCATGTTCTTTTGAGGAGCTCTGAAATTGTTTGTGCAACACATGTGTGTACTCATGGCTTACAACGAGTCACTCTAGAGTACAGACAAGCTCTTATTATATAGCCTTTAATTATAGACAAAAATGAGGAAATATGTTGTTGCTGTTTTTTATTTAACAATTCTTCTTAGGCTGACCTTGGTACTAATTTATAATCATGTGAGCATGTTTTCCGGGCACTACAGATTATTTTTAACAAGTCCATAATAGTGGCAGATTGGTTAGTCATAATTAATAAGTGAGTGTTCTTGTACTCATCTGGGCAGTGATGGTAAAATTAAACTCAGAAATGCACTGGGTGATCCTCCCTCAGGTCCTTTTCCACACATGGTCATGGTGTTTGATGTTGTTGGAGTAGGTGGGAAGTGTTTTCGTATTAGATGATTATTTATCATAGCTCTTTATTTCATTTCCCACTTATATATTTTACATCTGAAAAAGAAGCATATTATTTCTTAGTTATACATCTGCCTTCTTTTACTTTTTTTTGCAAATTGTTCTATGACACTGCCAGTGTTGCAATTACTACCAGATGCATGGTAGTGTTCATGTACTCCAGGAAGTTGCAGATTGAAATCTCAAGTTTGCTTGCATATGTCTCTAATTTATCCTGCCCGGGGACATTTTCTAACATTTATTTAACCCTACTCCAAATATTAACTTCATATTAACATAGTAACAACATGGTAGTAACATAGTAAGTGTTATTTGTAGAAATGTGGAAAGGATATGTCAGAGAGTGCAGCTTTCTTATGCATGAGAAGATAAGCAGGACATAGTGGTTCAGCTTTTAAGCATATTTATTCCTCAACAGCAAGCAAGCAAGAACGCGGCTCCATTCAATACAACATTGCAATCTACAATAGCAAAAACAAAATATAGTGCGTAATGATGTCACACAATGGAAACCGTCCTACCGCAATACCACGAGTAAGAGCGCTATTAAATTGACAAATCTTAACAGAATGCATATCAAATTGGGTGCCCTTTGAGCCAATTAGTAACAGAAAGTAAATCTCAGTTTGAAAAGGGTTGGAGACCCCTGCTCTACTGTGACTTCCCTTTACCATGAGCGAGAAAAAAAGAGAGAACAAATAACTAAGTCAGCAACACTGGTCCCTTTGACCTCATGTCTGGCTCCTGGGCTGCATCCTGACATTAGAGTGAAAACATTTGCTTTCCATTTTCACACTCACATGTACACAGTGTAAATCAAGCGTGTTAAACTTGCACTCAATCTTATAATGCGTGTACTTTGTACTACGTATACTTACGCGCATAAACCATGCATTATTAAATCCGACACCTTGATAAGAGGGGAGATGACGAATATGTTTCTTTTCTGCAACTTTGACGTCATTGTTGTTATTGCTCCTTGCATCTTTATATATTTAAGTTTTTTGAAAAAGTCAACGAAAATAGACTTGTTAAAAAAATGTAGATACTTACCACGCCCATGATTTTCCATCGCCTGCTGTTTTTCTGCGGCGTCTGACTTAGGACCTCCGGCTCCGGCGTGACAAACGGGGACGAGTTTTGCTCCTCTCCCTGCTTGTACGCTCCTTCCATGGCTGCAGACAAGACGGCGAGTGGAAAAGGGAGAATCCTTTAAAAATAAAGAAATAAAAGATAGAGAGTGGGGTTGTGGCTCCCTGAAGGAGCACAACTCCGCCTTGTCTCTTTCATTGACCAATTAAAATCGGGTGAATTTTACATAGGCAGTTTCACCATCTAGCCCCGCCCACTTTCAAACTACAGGTACTGTACATACACGGAAATGTCCAATATTCGCCACAAGTATAAATCTTAAGTTTAAGTGAGGTAAACAACACTAAGTTGAAGTATTTTTTAGTGTATTTTAGAAAGTAACCATAGGATTGTTGGCGTACAATATGAGGTGCACAAGAATTATGTCACTAGTGCGACCAATATTCATGCGCACGGCACATTTTACAGTATTTTCCCAGCTAAAAGCATTTACGAATGCGCAGTCAATTTCAGTGACATAAGGAGGAAATGTAAACACCGTGTAGTGTTTGGCTAATATCTAATAACAATGTGTTCGAAGGACATATTTTAGTCAAAATTGCCTATTAAATTCACTTTACATGTTTTCTGGAGGGGAGAGTTATATAGTTATATATATATATATATATATATATATATATATATATATATATATATATATATATATATATATATATATATATATATATATATATATATATATATATATATATATATATATATATATATATATATATATATATATATATATCCCTCCTAAAAAGACATGTCTAGTGTAAAAAAATATTTTTAAAAATCGGAATCATTTAAAAAAAAAAAAATTCATAAACCAGAACTGTTGTTCATGACAACGCAGAAGAATATTTCCCTCTGTTCTATGAATATTCTTCTGCGTTGTAATAAACAATAGTTCTTGTTTATGAATATTTTTTCATTAAATTTTTCCGCTTTTCAAAAATATATTTTTACACTAGACATGTCGTTTTAGGAGGGATGATTTATATATATATATATATATATATATATATATATATATATATATATATATATATATATATATATATATATATATGGTTTCCTCCCACGTTCCAAAAACATACATTTGAGGTGAATTGGCCGGTCCAAATTGTACATAGGTGTGAATGAGCGAATGAGTTGTCTGTCCCTGTGTGCCCTGCGATTGGCTGGCAACCAGTTCAGGGTGTCCCCTGCCCACTGCCCAGAGATGGCTGGGATGGGCTCCAGCCCCCCCGCGACCCTAATGAGGATAAGCGGTACGGTTAATGAGATGATATATATATATATATATATATATATTATATATATATATATATATATATATATATATATATATATATATATATATATATATATATATATATATATATATATATATATATATATATATATATATATATACAGTGCATCCGGAAAGTATTCACAGCGCTTCACTTTTTCCACATTTTTTTATGTTACAGCCTCATTTCAAATTGTATTAATTTAATCTCTTATCTCAAAATTCTACACAAAATACTCCATTATGACAATGTGAAAACGTTTTTTTTTTTACTTTTTTTGAATTTATTAAAAATAGAAAACTAAGAAATCACATTTACATAAGTATTCACAGCCTTTGCTTAATACTTTGTTGATCCACCTTTGGCAGCAAATACAGCCTCAAGTCTTTTTGAATATGATCCCACAAGTTTAGCACACCTATCTTTAGGCAGTTTTGCCAATTTTTCTTTGCAATAAGTCTCAAGCTCAATCAGGTTGGATGGGAGACGTTTGTGCACAGCCATTTTCAGATCTCTCCAGAGATGTTCGATCGGATTCAAGTCTGGACTCTGATTAGGCCACTCCAGGACATTCACGGAGTGGTTCTGAAGCCAATCTTTTGAGATCTTGGCTGTGTGCTTTGGGTCGTTGTCCTGCTGAAAAATGAACCTTCGCCCCAGCCTGAGGTCAAGAGCGCTCTGGAGCAGGTTTTCATCCAGGATATCTCCATATATTGCTGCATTCATTTTTCCTTCTATCCTGACTAGTCTGCCAGTTCCTGCTGCTGAAAAACATCCCCACAACATGATGCTCCCACCACCATGCTTCACTGTAGGGATGGTATTGGCCTGGTGATGAGCGGTGCCTGGTTTCCTCCAAACATGGCGCCTGGCATTCACACCAAAGAGTTCAATCTTTGTCTCATCAGACCAGAGAATTTTGTTTCTCATGGTCTGAGAGTCATTCAGGTGCTTTTTGGCAAATTCCAGACGGGCTTCCATGTTCCTTTTACTAAGGAGTGGCTTTCGTCTGGCCACTCTACCATACAGGCCTGATTGGTGGATTGCTGCAGAGATGGTTGTCCTTCTGGAAGGCTCTCCTCTCTCCACAGAGGAACGCTGGAGCTCTGACAGAGTGACCATCAGGTTCTTGGTCACCTCCCTGACTAAGGCCCTTCTTCCCCGATCGCTCAGTTTAGAAGGCCAGCCAGCTCTAGGAAGAGTCCTGGTGGTTCCAAATGTCTTCCATTTACGAATAATGGAGGCCACTGTGCTCATTGGGACCTTCAAAGCAGCAGATTTTTTTCTGTATCCTTCCCCAGATTTGTGCCTCAAGACAATCCTGTCTCGCAGGTCTACAGACAGTTCTTTTGACATCATGCTTGGTGTTTGTGCTCTGACATGCACACTCAACTGTGGGACCTTATATAGACAGGTGTGTGCCTTTCCAAATCATGCCCAATCAACTGAATTTACTGCAGGTGGACTCCAATTAAGCTGTAGAAAGATCTCAAGGATGATCAGTGGAAAAAAGATGCACCTAAGCTCAATTTTGAGCTTCACGGCAAAGGCTGTGAATACTTATGTAAATGTGATTTCTTAGTTTTCTATTTTTAATAAATTCCCAAAAAGTAAAAAAAAAAACTTTTTCACATTGTCATAATGGAGTATTTTGTGTAGAATTTTGTGATAAGAGATCAAATTAATACAATTTGGAGGCTGTAACATAACAAAAGTCGGATTCGTTCCCGGTGAGGGTTGGGCTCCGCCAGGGCTGCCCTTTGTCACCGATTCTGTTCATAACTTTTATGGACAGAATTTCTAGGCGCAGCCTTGGCGGGGATGGAGTCCGGTTTGGGGGCCTCAGCATTGCGTCACTGCTTTTTGCAGATGACGTGGTGCTGTTGGCTTCCTCAGGCCGTGATCTTCAGCTCTCGCTGGAGCGATTCGCAGCCGAGTGTGAAGCGGCCGGGATGGGGATCAGCACATCCAAGTCCGAGGCCATGGTTCTCAGTCGGAAAAGGGTGGTATGCTCCCTCCGGGTCGGGGAGGAGGTCTTGCCCCAAATGGAGGAGTTCAAGTATCTTGGGGTCTTGTTCACGAGTGAGGGTAGGATGGAACGGGAGATCGACAGACGGGTCGGTGCAGCGCCTGCCGTCATTCGGACCCTGTACCGGTCTGTCGTGGTGAAGAGGGAGCTGGGCCAAAAGGCAAAGCTCTCGATCTACCGGTCGATCTACGTTCCTACCCTCACCTATGGTCATGAACTTTGGGTCATGACCGAAAGAACTCGATCCCGGATACAAGTGGCTGAAATGAGTTTCCTCCGCAGGGTGGCTGGGTTCTCCCTTAGAGATAAGGTGAGAAGCTCAGTCATCCGGGAGGGACTCGGTGTAGAGCCACTGCTCCTCCGCGTTGAGAGGAGCCAGTTGAGGTGGCTCGGGCATCTAATAGAGATGCCTCCTGGACGCCTCCCTCGGGAGTTGTTCCGGGCATGTCCCACCGGCAAGAGGCCCCGGGGGCGGCCCAGGACACGTTGGAGAGACTATGTCTCTCGGCTGGCTTGGGAACGCCTCGGGGTCCCGTCGGATGAGCTGGAGGAGGTGGCTGGGGATAGGGACGTCTGGGCTTCCCTTTTAACGCTGCTGCCCCCGCGACCCGACCTCGGATAAGCGGAAGACAATGGATGGATGGATGGATGGATAACAAAATGTGGAAAAAGTGAAGCGCTGTGAATACTTTCCGGTTGCACTGTATATATATTCAGATTATTATTTCCCCCCCTCTGTATTCTAAATATTCTTGTAGGTTGCATTGAATATTCATTCTCAGTTAAAATATTTGCAGGTGTATAGCATTCATTTGTATGTATTGCATGATTATTTTTCTGTTTTTTCAATTTATTTTTCCATTCTTTCTGAATAATCAGCAGCCTACTTTTTAAAGAAAATAAATCAAGCCATCAACTATTTTCTAGAATTTTGATCGACCAATCATTAATCATATACATTTGTTCCCTATTATTTTAGATTTGATAGAAAAACATAAAGGCGGTTTTCACAAAGCCTTTTTTTGTGTTTTTTGTCAATATGTGTGTATAAAACTTTGGAAGGAAATTAAGCTTGAAGGAGATTTCAATTTATGCAAGGGGCTGTTATGTACACTAATTAATTGAAGTGAAAAAGAGTTTCCACAAAGTGGCGGTGTTGCCCAATGTAAAACCACATAGACATTAATCCCTTCTAATGTATTCATAGTGATAAAGTATAAACAGAAAAACAGAAAAGGTCACCAGCAAGTCAAGTTACCCTCTCATTCAACTGCGTCACCTGATAATGTGCTACAACACCTGACTTTTACGACCTTCGGACATTTCTTCACTGGACACAAACATCCCCTGGCGAATGTGTCTTTTTTTAAAAATAGATTTTAGTGCTTAAAATGCGTAGGGTTACACGAGGAGATCCAAGCTTGAATTCCCAGTTGCACTGTGTGGTTTGTGGCAATCTGGGTGGGGGACCTACCACTGTTTGGCATGTACATAAACAGAAGGCTCCTCTCACATTGTCAGTTGATCTCTCGAAAGCATGGTGTACATGCAGCATTTTTACAAACAGTATTTCAATTGTTAGGACTGTATTTGGATTAGATCATTAGGTCATTCTAGTACAGTTATTATGTTGTCAATTGCTATGACCCCAGGATGATGCGATGACATTCTTATCCCCCTCACAATGACGGTGTAATAGACAGTTCCAGTCTTTCTAGTCATTCTTATTTTTGAAGATGCTATAAAGTCACTATTGGGTTTTAGTCAATAGTTTCAGTTGCTATTAAGCCTCTATGTCCCTTGTTAAGGTGTTTGTAGTTACTATCCAGTTTGGTTATGACGTAGCCACTCTTATTTTGTCGGTTAGTCATTTACATTGCAGACTGACAAGGAGTAAACGAGAATGACATGCTCAAATAGAAGGACTAATTAGGGAACGAGTGCCAGCTGGGGCTGAAAGAGTGAGCGCAGGTGAGGGCAAGTGACAAATCGTGACATAGTCATGTTCCCTGTGATGGTATTTGTAGTTACGATCAAGTTACTATATCCGGTATTAGGACGTCATATTCTTAATTTGTCTGTTTCTATGCAGTTACTATAGTCCACATAAGGCTAATTCTGTTAATTGCTCTGCAACTCTTACATCTCTTTGATTAGTGATAATGTAACAACTACACTCCTTTTAGTTTGTGTAATCAGTCTTAATTTGTAGTTTCTTTGCTGCTACTCTGCCCTTAAGAGAATATTGCCAGTTGCTATGGAATTGTATTGTCCCTTTTAATAGTGCTAATGAAATAAATACTTTCAGTTAGTCTAATCAGTCTTATTATTAAGCTGCTGTGTGGTTATTCTTCCCTTAATATAATGTTGTCAGTTTCTAAGTACTTAGAATTAGATCTGCAACAAGGAATCGATAAAATTGATTAAAAAGAGTTGGCAATGAATTGTTTAATCGATTCGGGGTGAGGTGCGATTTATGCGTCACTCAGCACGTCGAAGAGCCAGTGACGTCAAATGCAGCGCGTGTCTGCAAGCATAACAGAGCGAGGTGGAGTGCGAACTAACGAGCTATTTCCAAAGGCTACGATAAATTGAACTCTTGAAACATGACAGACACGAAGAAAACAGTTTGACCGAAGTCAGCAAAACAAAAAAAGTGCGTCACTTGCAAGCTTTGCAAAAGTAATATGGCACGGAATCACCATGATAGTGAGTCAGCAATCAAAACCAAAACATGGAGTCACTAACAAGGTTAAGCCACGGCAATATTTGTTTTATATTCGTTTTTTATTTCCGGGTTTAAGTGTGGAAACGTAACCTTCGGCTCAGGTACCTAGCTGATGTCAGCGTTTGCTTTTTAGCCAATTAATGACTGCGCGCATGTGTGTGATACTTTTTACTTGAGTTATATCATCTTAAGCAGTGTTTTATCTCATCTCATTAGCCGTACCGCTTATCCTCATTAGGGTTGCGGGAGGGCTGGAGCCCATCCCAGCCATCTCCAGGCAGTTGGCAGAGGACACCCTGAACTGGTTGCCAGCCAATCGCAGGGCACACGGGGACAGACAACTCATTCGCTCATTCACACCTAGGGACAATTTGGACCAGACAATTCACCTGAAATGCATGTTTTTGGAATGTGGGAGGAAACCGGAGTGCCCGGAGGAAACCCACGCAAGCACGGGGAGAACATACAAACTCCGCACAGGAAGTCTGGAGCTGGATTTGAACCCACGACAGGTTCCCATGACATGAACTGTGCCGCACAAGCGCTAACCGCCGTGCTGCCCCCAGTGTTTTATCGTGCTTCGTTAAAAAAAACCCTCCCTTTTCACTCAATGGTGGTAAGATTCAGCATCAAGGTTTAATTTTCCTGAAAAGTTTGAGTCATTAAGTGAGGAAATGTAACAACAGTCTCTGGTCGCCCACTTGATGTGCTAGCGTTTGCTGGTTAGCTTAATAGTGACTGCCTTTGTGTGAGTAAAATACTTTTTATTTCAGTTAAAGGAAAGAATGAAGTGTGTTTGGGCACAGCAGAATAAACAGTACCAACCACTAAATAACAAAGGGAACAACAAATTGTTTGCACCAAACACACACACAAAAAAATCTACTGAACAATACAATATTATCATAAACATGTGCCCATAGGGTGTAGGCTCCAGCGGTGTTTAGTTGTGCTTTATAAAAAAAAATCTCAACTTGCACACGTTATGTAATGTTAATAAGTTTAAAATTAAGCCTCAAGTTTTACTTTTATGGCAAAATCTGATTGGTTATTGTGTCCTTGTAAATTGTGCCATAACAATACTCAGACTATAAGTTCTTATCTCAAAAGAAAACAGCAAACAATTAAAGCTTCATGATGAGAAAGAGACATCATGCACATCACAGCAAGCAGCTTGTAACACTTGATAGCATCTCCATGATCCTTATTGACATCCTCACATTTTTGCATTGCAATGCAAAGATCTCAAAGAAGGATGAGTGGTGAGTTGGTGAGCAAGGGTGATAGTGGTTACTATTTGCTTGTTAATGTTGAAAATCATGTAACTGGGTTTTCACACTTGCATTTATTTCTTGTTCCAAAAGCTCATGTCCCTTTAAACAACAAATAAACCTATTTTTTGCACTTTTTAAAAGACTTTCATATACATTTGCATGTGTATACCATTGATTTGTATGTATTCATGTTTACCGTTATTACCAGGTATAAGACAAAAACTTGGAATCTAAATGTTGATTTGTTTCACTGGGTTTTCAGATTTGCAATGATTTCTTGCTCCAAAAGCTCATGTCCCCTTAAACAAATTTGCCTTTTTTGCACTTTATAGAAAAAAGGAATATATTTGCAGGTGTATCGCACACATTTTTGTATGTAATTTGTCTGTTGTTTGACCAACACAGATTGTTTTAGTTGTTTAAAATTCTATAGTTACTATGCAGTTGTTATGTCTTTCGACGGTGAAAAAAGTAATAATTCTCTTTTATTTTCTTATGTACGCGGAATTTCAATTTTTGAATAAAGGAGAGGAAATGTATAATGTGTTTTTTAATCCAATTCATCGATTAATTGAAAAAATAATCGTCAGATTAATCGATTATTAAAATGATCGTTAGTTACAGCCCTATTTGAAATATCCCTTTTGATCGTAATTATAGTTACTATGCAGTTGCTTAGGCGCTTATGATGGCAATTAAATGGTCACTCTTAATTTGTCTAGTTACCTTTACTTTGTGGATCCTACATAGTTATTATGGCCCTAAGGATAATGGCATAGCTGCGCATGCTTTGTATTTTAAGAGTTTTTTGCAGTTATTAGTGTCCAAGTGAGGAAGATTGTATTAGTTGCTACGCAGTTATGTCCTTTTTGATAGCTCTAATGTAACACACATGTTTATTTTGTTCCTGATTAGTGGACAATAATATCTTACTAGACCGGCTGGTTAAATGGATTGGTCTCTCAGATTGTGACTGATGTCATTGTGACCTTTTTTAACACTGGGTTTTAGTGAGGATCATGCTGTCTGTGTTTATCGGCGATCAACTGGGAGAAAGGATGGCGACGGGGCGGTTAATCATTGCTATGTGGGGGGAGGGTGCAAGTATTATACAATACAAGCCGCCAATGAGACTTTCAACTGCAATGTGTACCTTCCCCTGCACGTGTTCCAACAATCCAGTAAAATTAGGCGCAGTTGGACAGATTTTGCCAATAACAGTGGGAGTGGTGTCTGAGTTATGCAGGGTTTGTACGCTACAAATCCTTAAAAAAGGTTGCATTTTAATATTGTGTCTTCAAGGTCAGGAAAATGCTTGAATTTTGGGTGATGTGCTTGAAAATTCTTGAAATGGTCGGCATTGCTATTGTTCTTGGCAGTCCGACTCTATAGACCACGCATTAAATAACGACAAAATAAAATATTCTCTGCTCGACAAAAATAATCGTAAAATGCAAAACAATTTTGGCTTTTTACACACTAGGACACAAAATCCCTGAAATAAAACACATTAAAATAAAAAATTCAAATATTAACTTTTCAGTGCTATAAATGAATGCTAAAATGGATCAAAACAACAACAAAAAACAATTTAGAACAATTTAGACACAGCTCCTCCGAAAAACAAGCTCTGTACCTTCCGACACTCTCCTGCCCTGTTTTCTCCTGCCTGATACCTGTTGCCGACCTGTTTCTGGACCCGTTTCTGACCTGCTCTTCCGTCCCGGCCATCGACCTGTTCTGCCCTGTTTCCTGCCTGATACCTGTTGCCGACCTCTTTTCTGGACTTGTTACCGCCCTTGCTCCCCCGGCTATGTGTGAATTTCCCTTCAGGGATGAATAAAGTATCTATCTATCTGTAACAGAGTTGAAATTTGATTGTTTTGAATGTTTTTTTGAATTCTCACAAAATCTGTGTTTTTGTTGTATTACTGTTAATATTCCGGTACCTCATTCAGTTGTTAAGTCATGGGCGTCTGCGACTGTCTTTTTCGTTTGGCACTTTATGGGCTTCAGCGCTTGCCGTAGCTTAAGTGAATTTGTAAGCGCTGAAGGTAAGATGTGCCCAATATCAGTTGGATAAAAAATGCATATTTTGCTAGACATATGAGCTGCTTTCGCAAATTATTTTTGTATATAAAGATACATAAGTTGTGCTAAATGATGAATATTTAAAAAAGCACTAAATAAGAAGTAAAGCAATACAGCTTGAAACGATGATGCAACGTGTTTTGATGCAAACACGCCACGAGGTGCGGCCTGTTGAGTGATGACCCGTTTTTTTGTATCTTTAATATTTTAGATAATTGCAGTCGTGAACAGATGCCCCTGATTTTTCTATTGTTTTGTTTACTGAATGCAGGTACGTGGGAAAGTTATGTTCATTATTATTATGGAAGTTTCATTATTAATGTGCTCGCATGTTGTCTGCTAGCCGTAGCTTAAGTGAATTTGTAAGCGCTAAAGATAATTGCAGTCGTGAACAGATGCCCCTGATTTTTGTATTGTTTTGTTTACTGAATGCAGGCAATAAACCCAGAGACTGTGAAACCTTGTGTCGTGCATGAATGAGGGTCGCTACATATCTATCTATCTATCTATCAACCAGTTTTCCCGTTGCCTACGACTATCCTCGCTCAACATGGAAGTGCCACTTCCGCGTTCCTGCCATCAGATCGTGGAAGCAAGCACTTTTTTTTCTCAATAAAACTGAGTAAAAACCAACGCTATTGGGTCCTGTCTCCGTTTCTGGCTTGTGACACTTAAAATGAATCAAAATTTGGCAAATTTTTCCCCTTTTTCAGATACGCTACTTTTTTACTTTTTTTTGTCTTCCGTGTTGAATTCAATTATTAACACTTTTTCCTGTTTGTAAATCTGTGTGACGTAGCCATCACTGTTGAAGCAGAATGGCAGAAATCATGTTAATTTATAGCTGCCCATTGACACAAAAAGATAGATCATAGACAGGAATAGTCTGTAGTTTGCAATAGTCTTTGTGATTAAGGGCTATACAGATAAACATGACTTGACTTGACATTACTCAAAACAGCAGAGTACGTGCTGGCAGCAAGATAGCAACTTCACTTTAGTTGTGAAAGTAAAAAACAAAAAAAAATTATTTTGATCAGCGTTTGATGTTTCCCTTAGCAGGTACTGAAAACATTTTTAAAATGGCTATGAAAATGCTTGAAAAGTGTTTGAATTTGGCAAAGAAAATGGTGTTCGAACCTTGGTTGTGAAAAATGAAGCAAAAAAAAAAGCTGTCTTATTTGGTTACATTCAGGCTGAAGGGTGCCCTTCCCATTATGCTTTGTGGCTGGGGAGTTAAGACTCATGGAGGTACGATATGGTAAGGCGCCCGCTTTGAGACTGGGAGGTCGGTGGTTCGCGCCCCGGCCGAGTCATTCCTAAGACTTAAAAAGTGGTCGGCGGCGCCCTCTGTTGGCTGCGGCTGCATCGGCTCGCTACAACGGGTCAGGTGCAATCGACATTTCGTTCTGTGTACATTGTTACACAGAATGACAATACAAGGAAATTATTATTATTATTATTATTATATGAGGGACTTTGATGGCTGCTGTCTCAACGGGTTTGCCTTAAGGATGTCCTCATGCTGTATGATGACATTACTTAACACACTCTCCGTATGCATTCAAGTCATTGTAGGAACCTTAGGAAAGTGGATTGATGAGTGTTGATGAATATACAAAAGAATATCAAATCAAATTGTATTTGCAAAGCACTTTTCAGACACCCAAATGCAGCTGCAAGTGTTAAATAAGGAAACTTTGCAACAGCGATTCATTGTAGGGAATCCGGAGAGCAAGGAATTAAAATAATCCAAATGACAAGTTGTCACATTTTCACAGTGTCCAAAAAGGAAATTATAAACTATGGATTTTTTTCAACAATCTTTTTTAGGGTCTCTTTCAATAATGTACTGTATTTTTCAGACTGTAAAACACCTTAAAAATGAAACATTTTTTGAATGCAACACTTGCTCTTATAGTCTTACGAATGTCTCTAAAAACGAAGGTTTCAGGTAACGAAGTACCTGAACGGAAAAATATATCATCTTGGTACAAAGGTGTTACAGTACCCGCTGCTATTAGCCACTTCCAGAGTTTCCCAATAGTGAACAAACTGCCCATCCCTTAAAATCTGCCTGGCAACCCAGTGCGCATGTGCGCTCCCAGTATGTTCTTCGTGTCACCGTCAGAGTTCAGTGACGGCAAGATAGCGGGGAAGATAACGCAGCCATCATTTAATCGGCCCAAATTTAGGACATTTTAGCAAAAGTCCACGAAGTCTTAGAATTTGTGGAAAGGAGTTACCTGGAAAAAGTGTTGACAAGTCGGGTTAGCGCTACATAGGCCTCGCGCATTTTGACGTACTGTCAAAGACCGGCAAAAGCAGACGTCATTGGACCATTTTTTTGTTCAACGCTAGCAATAAATGTGAGGCAAAAAGGTGAATTCATAATTTTTCTTTTTCCTTTATTTATTTATTTATTTATTGTCCAAACTATGGCCCAATGGTTGTGGTTACCCTACAATTCATTTTTAAGTGGTACCAGTTTTTATTTTCCTCCCTTAAAGTAGTCAAGGTCAGAATTATGAAAAATGTTGCATTCATTAATTTGCAAGAATATATTCCTGTTTTGGCTGTGAATATCAAAATGTGATTTAGCTGTGAATATCAAAATGTGATATAGCTGTTGTACAGTCAAGTCATCCATCCATCCATCCATTATCTGCTCCGCTTATCCTCAGTAGGGTCGCGGGGGTGCTGGATCCCATCCCAGCCATCTCCGGGCAGTGGGCAGGAGACACCCTGAACTGGTTGCCAGCCAGTTGCAGGGCACACAGGGACAGACAATTCGCTCGCTCATTCACACCTAGGGACAATTTGGACTGGCCAATTAACCTGACACGCAAGTCAAGTCAAGTAATGTTTATTTGTATAGCCTTTAATCACAAAGAGTCTCAAAGGGCTGCACAGATCAAAGACTATTGCAAACTACAGACTATTATGACACCATCCCCTCATCTAAACCCTACATGAGGGCAAAAAATATACATATTATAAAATATAGGTTATTCATATGCTACAGAGTAGAAGTGTGTTTTAAGTTTAGATTTAAACATTTCCACTGAGGTTGCAGGTCGAATCTCAGGGGGAAGAGCATTCCACGACCGGGGCCTGGATGTAGAATGCTCTCGAAGCTGCGGATCTCTTCTTGGCTCTTGGGATCACTAGTAGACCAGCGTTTTCAGAGCGAAGGCTCCGGTCCGGAACATAGGGGGAAATTAGATCTGAAAGATATGAGGGAGAAAGTCCATGCATGATTTTGTATACTACCAAAAGAAACCTTAAAATCACATCTTAAGCTAACAGCTGACAGTGGGAGTGGTGTCTGAGTTATGCAGGGTTTGTACGGGTTAGTTGTTTAAAATTCTATATAATGCAGGTTAGCTAAAATTGGGGTAATGTGATCAAACACATTGTCTTAGTTAAAAGCCTCGCTGCAGCATTTTGTACCAGCTGAAGGCTCTTTGATTTTGTTGGCCAGCTGGAATGTTTTATTTTTATTTGAGTTGCTTACAAACAACAAATTGTTTAAGGATACAAACAATTTCTTTTAGGAGAAAAGTGGCTTAAATTTTCTGAATTTGTAGGGATGAACTAACAATATTTTGGAGCCCCAAAAAAGAATAATGTTTTTTGGCCGGTACTAGTACTATTTCTGATTTTTTTTTTCTTAAAGGGATAGCGTGTAACATTTAGTGCCTCTGAGTGGTCAAAAAAAAAAATACATGAACCAATGATAATTTTTATATGTAATCACATGTCGAGAAATTTCTTTTTACACAGTGGACCTAGAGCACAGGTGTTAAACAGGCAGGCCGCGGGCCAGATCTCGCCCGGGAAGGGATTGAATCCGGCCCGCGAGACAACACTCAGAGAAGCACAAGAGAAAAACAAGCGGCAGGTTGAAATATGTCGACTCGATGTTGCCAAAGCCAGGAGCCTCGAACAAAGACACTGTACTTGTATTTCTCTCTCTCTCTCTCCCTCTCTCTCTCTCCCTCTCTCTCTCTCTCTCTCTCTCTTTTCCACCCCTTTTCTCCCACTCTGTGTCTCTCTTTTTCTCTTCCTTTGTTGCTCTTTGTTTCTTTCTCTCACTGTGTCTTTTTAACTTCTTTTGTTCTAACTTCCTTTTTTCCTTTTCCCTCTTTTCTTTCTCTCTTCCTACCCTTTGTGCTTTCTTTTCTCTTTTCTCTCCCTCTGTCTTTTTATTTCTCTTTGGCTTTCTTTCTTCCTCTCCCTTTCTTTTCCCCCTCTCTCATGACTTTTTATCTCTTTTGTTTCACATGCTCTCTCCCTCTCTCTCTTTTTTTCTTTCTTTGTCCTGCCCTCTCTCCTTTTCCCTCGCTCTTTCTCTTATTTCCTTATCTCTCTTTCTCTTTAATCTACTAGTCTGGCCCCCGACAGAATGTTTGTTCTATAGTGTGGCCCCTGAGTTAAAATGAGTTTGACACCCCTGACCTAGAGGTTGCCACAATTTTTCTTTGGAATCTTGCTGCTACGTTGTACTTTGTGGCTGTCACGGAGCCGGACCAGTGAGGCAGGAAGGGTGAACTCAATTGCGTAACGATCAGTTACTTTTATTTAGAAAATAAAAGTCGTCCAACACGCAGGGACAAAAACAAAACAAAAACAGGCTTACAGGCAATCAGAAACTTAGACTAGGAAATACTCACAAAACAGACTTAAAGGCACTAACTCAAACAAACGGGAATGACAGGTCTTCCTCGAGTCAAACAAAACAGAACAGAGCAAAACAGAACAATACAGAGGAATGCAATGCACCAGCAACCGGCAGTCCCCAAACGAGCCCTTAAGAATCCCAAACGTAATTAGGACAATCTGTGTCAGCCGGTGTCAAGGGGCGGGACCAGCTGGTTGTCATGGCGACCATGCAGGACATGACAATGGCACTGGTTTTTGTTTGCATTGGACAATACAGTGCAATTTAGTGTTAAAATTTTACACACTGGGGCTTGAAAACAAAAAAGAAAAATACAGTACAGAAAAACAACAATATTAAAAACCTTTTGTAATTTATTTGAACTTGTTTCTATTTTACTTTCATTTATTTTAAAAGAGCAACTTACTTTTTATTATAATTTTAAACATTTGCAAGGAACAAATAAGCAAAATGATCTTGTCCACATGCCCCATTTTAACAGAGGGAATTTGTGTGGCATTCTTGATAATACAGTTGCTTCACACAGACTACTTCGAACTGTCATAACATTTATAGGTAACTGTGTTCGATTGTCCAGGAGCAGATCATTGGATGAGCGTTTGCCATTCTGGTTATTCTCCGGCCCATTTTAATTGTTTAATTGTTTTCTTCAATTTTCTTCCAAGTGTCTCTGGCTTTTCTACCCACTTTAAGGATTTGGAGATTAGCTGAACAGCCAAACATTTTTGCACCTCTTTTTATAGGTTCTCTCTTTATAGAACGCCATTCTTCGGAGCAATGTCTTGGAATGTCCGTGCCGAGATCTGCATCCCCTAGCTACTATAACCACTTTTACCTCGTTTTATCTCACTTTTATATCACTTTTCGGGAATCTAATGGCGAACATATGACCAAAACCACTTCATCTTGCATTTGTTGGGAATGTAATACTACTTAAACCATTCCGTCTTTGTATTTGTTCGAACAGTAATGCACACCGTATACAAATCACTTTTGAGCAGGTAACATGTTTATTTTGCCTTTTTCTATTAAAATAGCTTGTATTGAAACTGTTATGCACTCTACCATAAAGCTTATTTCAGCATAATAAGCTTTACGGTAGAGTGCATAACAGTTCTCAAAAGTAATTTATATACTGTGTGCATTACCGTTCGATTACATTCACAACAAATACAAAGACGTCCTTGTTTCAGGTGGCTCGCTTTGGAATGGATGGAACAACGGCGTCCCCTTTTGGACAGTTCCTGATTGTACCAATCCACCATGTACCATAATGATATCTGATTACATGGCATTTTGAATGTAATTAAAACGTCCAAGGCTATGTATTGATAAAATAATGTTCTCACCGTACGTAATTATGTCGATTACCATTACAGACGCTGCCCGATTTACGAACAAGTTAGATTCATGACGATCGTTCGTAGGTTGAATTTGTTCGTAAGTTGCTTCAGTGCTATATTTTGTATGTTTAAGTTTTATACAAGTATGTTTAAGGCTTATATAAGTAACCTGCATTGTTTTGTACTTAAAAATAAACATTTCATAAAATAGTATGCTCTATAAAGATAAATAAAGTGAGATTTAACTTACTTTTGGGAGATGCACTTCTCCATGGTAAAAAGTGGCAGAAAAAAAAGCGTTCCGACCATTTTCCCAACCGCATCAGGCTTTCTTATCCCGCTTGCCTCTGCTTTACACCAACCATATTGAATGGATGCACAAGATAATAAATAATAAAATGGCAAAGTTCTTAGCACGCTAAAGATAGTGTAGGCGTAGAATGTGAGGTGCGCATGAATGATGTCAGTAGGGCGAAAGTTGGAGCGAGAGTTTAGCTTTGGAGTTCGGTATGTTTACAATAGACGGACGGCTGCTGACGCTTGTCACTCTCCAAAGAGACCGTAAGTGTTTCTGAGTATTTTTTCATGAACGAGGAACAATCCATTACCTACACCAAACGACAAGCTACATTGGTGGATTTTTTTTTTAACTTCTGGGTGGATGCTGAATAATCTCTCACAGCGCCACAGAAGCACAACTCTAATGTCCTGTACTCGAAAAAAGGTGCACACACTACAAAATCTAACTTACAGCAATATTTTCCGACACCCTGAAAAAAATTTTGTATCTATCGTTTTACGTAAGTCAAACGGTTGTAAATAGGGAAGCGTCTGTATAGCGTGAAACTTTATTTTTGCGCTCGTAACTTTCAGCGGTCGAAAACTCTCATAATCTCTGGCGCCTTCCCTTTCCTTTTTTCCCATCATTAATCTCTGTTTTAATAAATTGTGTGTGTCAATCGGCCTGGTCCATTGAATCCATTTTCTTGGGATTAGTTATTCATATCAGAACTCTACGAACTCAAAGTAACAATGTACTTTAACTTTTTTTTATCAGTGTAGGAAATTCGAGCATCCTTCACATAGTTGTTATGTATGTCGATAGCCGTACTTGTTACAGTGGCAATACTGGTATCTGCTGGACCTCAGTGGTCGTTTTAAAAGTGACAAATATAGCAAAATAAGAGAAAAAAATCCATCATTTATTGTTAAATAGTTCCTTCATTTTTAAAGTAAATAAATTAATTTATATAAATAAATAATGATAATTTTAATAATCGTAATTCTTTCATGCCAATGAGGTAATTTGGTTTTGTGTTTGTTTTCTGATGTCATGCACTCGGTGGCCAGACTACCTGGAGACCACTGCTGCTCTACAGTGGTAGTGTTTGAAACTCACTTGCGTGTCCAACTTTTTTGTTCGCAACGGATTGCAAACAGAATAACAGTTGACTCACTTTCGGCAAACATGAATCAACAGGTATAGTTCATAACGTGTTTCCGTGGTGTAGTGGTTAGTATATTCGCCTAACACATGAAAGCTCCACGCTTCAAGACTGGAAAACATATGTATCCCTGAAGAGGGATGAGCGCCATTAGGTAATTGCCCAATTCACACCATATAGGAAATGATGCCCCTATTTGGTTAAGAGATAGAAATTAACAAACACGTATATAAAAATGTATTTAAGAAGTTCCTAACTTTGATTTGTGAATACATGTCTTTTGTACATTTTCCCCATTTTGTGGCGAACACATGAGCTGTTAACACGGTTTTGCTTTTCGTGTGGTCGGTCCTTGGGGCTTTTAAATACTGCCGCAGATCAGAGTGAAAAACATAAGGCGTTCACTGTCCATGTCATTGCTGCTCGTATTTAACCATCATCATTAAATCCTCGTATCAGCCGCTTGGGACATTCCTTTTCCGGTAAAATTTGAGATGTCAAATTGTTTTGTGTCTTTTCAAGGTGTTCTCTGAAATGTACATTTGTTTCAAAACTGTTGTGTTTTATGATATGTAAAAGTGTTTCCTAAAATGTTAAAGTGTTTTCAAAAATATAAGTGTTTTACACAATTAAAATTGTTTTCTAAAATGCAAACGTGTTGTACACAATGTAAAAGTGTTTTCCTCTCGGCCACCGAACTTTTGGGACAAAACCGAGTTCACCACAAAAATTTAAAACGAGCATTAAACACCGGAAGCCCCCCACAAAGGAGACTGGGAAAAGAGGTGTAGTTTACTGAAAGGAGGCGGGGCTGCTAGGTGGGGTGTGCCCGGGTCCTGAACGGACAGCTCCCACCTCATAAAGCATCTGGTCTCCCCCTCCTCACCCCAGTCCAGCCAGTCCCAGCCATGAACCAATCCAGCTCCCCGTCGTCCAGACCCGCGCTCGCTCTTGGCCCGACCTGCTGACGCACGAAGTAGCCATGAAGAGGCAAAACGTGCGCACCCTTGCCCTCATCATCTGCACCTTCACCTACCTGATGGTTGGCGCGGCCATTTTTGATGCGCTAGAATCGCAGACCGAGACGAGCCAGAGGAGAGAGATGTCCCTGCGCCGAACCGAACTGCTGCACGCCTTGAACTTGTCCATTAAGGACTTTGAGCGGCTGGAGAAGGTCGTGCTGCAGCTCAAGCCACATAAAGCCGGCATACAATGGAAATTCACAGGCTCCTTTTACTTTGCCATCACTGTCATCACCACTATAGGTAAGTCCCGCGTCACGTTTCTCCGGCAGTGACTTGTTGAGTTTTGCCACGCGGGGGTTAGTGGGGGAAAGAAAAAGTGCAATGCGTATGTTGAATGAGCAAACTCTTGAAAAGAACACTAACACACCACAGTTGTCCTGTTTGCATGTCACGTGTCATTTACGATTTCAAAGCACGTATGTGCAGAAAGATAGAGTTATCTTTAAAACAAATAGAATGTATATCTATTGAGAAAACGATCATCATTTAAAGTGAGGAATATGATTGACAAAAAGGTGCAAAAGATATCACAAGGACAAAAATGCATCTTTGCGGCAATAAAATATATTTAAAATATTTTAGGAGTTGTATAAAATGTCCTTTACTTCTCACCAGTAAAATCACTACGGTTACATTTACAGTAGAACGTGTTTTGAGTGTCCAGACATGTGAAAAAAAGCTTATTTATTTTAATTGGTATTGGAAACACTATAAACACGATAGAACAGGGAGACTCATAGTGGTGCCCGTGGGCACCAGGGTGCACCCTAAGGACAACCTAAGTGACCGTGCATCTGTTCTAAAAATAGCTCACGAGTGCTGGTTCATTTGGATTTTCTTGTAAAATGATTGTTTTAGTTGCTGACCGAGTCTATGTAACCTCACCTCTAATAATAATTAATCTGATAATAACATAGTGATCTAACAACATTGCAATAACATGATAATGTTGCTATTTTAGAAATACATATAAAACTTGGTGCCCTTTGTACTAACTAGAAACAAAAATAACTCTCAGCTTGAAAAAGTTGGTGATCCCTGTGACAGAATGTTATGGCAAAACAAGCTCCTTGCAAACAAAAAAGGGACACTTATAAAAGTGTTATATACCCCTGGATTCTTGAAAATGTAAAAGGTTAATCTGAATTTGGTATTTGTGGTATGTAGAGCAGGGGTCACCAATCTTTTTAAGGCCGAGAACAACACAAAGGGCACCTCGTTATCGCTTTTCCGAAATGAGAATTTTAATTAAATTAATTAATTTAATTTTCTATCTTACAGATACTTTACATGAGACCTGTTTTTAATGATTAATAATTATTCAGAATGATTCAACAAGGTAGAGAACATATAAACTTCAACATGCAATATTTTATTTCTTCTTTACCATTCCAATTATTTCAATTGCAGATGCTCAAAAGGAAACAAAAAAAAAAACAAAACAACAACTTTCACAACATTTTGCAGGAAATCACGGAAAATTTTTCAAGACGTTATCATCAGTTTTAATTTCATGAACTTTTACAAATGTTAAATAAAACATATCTTTTAAACTTAGTATCACATTTTCAAGAGTGTTTCAATATTTGAACTCCATCTTTTCCACGGCGCTGAACTGTTGCCACCAACAACATTGTAATTTGTTTGTTTGCCTCTTTAAGAACCTCCCTGTCAGGAAATGCCTTCTTTCTCTTTATCAAAAATTGTATGTGCTTTTTTGAGAGTTTTCTTTACTGGCCTTGTAAAAAAAGACTGCTGTTTGCCCAGAGTTGCCTTTAACCCGCGGGCCTTTTCTGTCGTGGTGTGCTGCAAGGCTGGTAATTACGGTAGCATCGAAGCTTTTCTGACAAGGGCTGCAGTGGCGATCCACGTTGAGCCGCTTTCCGGTGGCCACAGTCAGCCCGCAAAAAAGATGCGCAGATTTTTCTTTTACATTAATCAAAAAAAATTCTTCTCATTCACTATGAATTTATTTTTCATTTATTCTGCCACATTTATGTACGTAAAAATCAATTTTGACTCATTCGCGACGTTTAAGATCAAGGCTGCAATTGCCATGCGCACTCACCTCTGCCCCGTGTTACGTCAGAGTTCTTAGATCATCGAACTCTTCTACTTTGATTTTTTTTTTTAAGTTTTTGTTTATTTTTTTAACTTTTTGTTTTTAATTTAAATCACTGTGAATGCAATTTAAAAAAATGAAACATAAATTAATCACATTGTTGTTTCGTGGTTAGGTCCGTTGGCAGGTGATAATGTTACCGTGGGTGTCGGCGTTCCCGCGGGCACGGGGTTAACGACCCCTGATGTAAGGCTTACTTTTTCAATAATTGAAAAAACACCACTAAAAATTGTGAACTCCAACATAAACTTGCTACTATTAAGACATGATCATTTCCCATTGTCAAACATTTTTTAAAAAGCACTAAGGAGCCATGAAGGAGGGCCACAAAGCTGCATGCGGCTACAAAGAAACCTGTTGTTGAGCATGAAACTGGCTTGTTACGTATGTAACATACATTAGGTAAGGTTCGTAACAAGCCAGTCATATTGTGCAAAAACCTTTATGACAAATTCTGTTGAAGCACAAAAGGAAAAAGATTGAGTACCAATACCAGGTGTCTACTTCTATTCCGCCTCCGGTAGCAGGCAACAACTTTCAAATTGGTAGACACACTACGGCATTAGCATCCATGAGTACTTCCACAAACAATTCACTCATTGTGTGTGACATTACCCATCCTCTTTTACACAAGCTGGACGCTTGTGGCGCACTCACAGGAGACACTTAATAGTCACAGGAGAATGATTACAAGTCACATTTAGTTGGAAATGTGAACCATTTCACTAAAGCATCAGAAATGGACCCAAAAAATGGAATTAAGCATTAGGCTCTGCAGTGTATCCTCAGCTACGTTCGCCGCTTTATACACACCGCACAGTAGGGCACGCGTGTGTGGCGCCAGTCGGAGAGGACACCCTTATAAATAGAAAACATTGTTCCACATCAGAGCTCAAAGAGCTCGGAGCATTTGGATAAGTTTCAGCATAGGGCCAGGGGTCCCCTTAAAGTCAAGAAGTGATCTGCAGCTGTGCTGCCTTTGAAACACAAACGGGCCCCAATAAGAAAACAAAACCCATTTTACAGCTTGCTGACCGTCTCTCCCAAATAAAACCAGAAGCTGTTTCGTTTGTTTGGGCTAGCATTACACTAAGCTCTAAATAGGTACACTTTGTCGAGAGAAAATCTAGTACAACACTTAAAATATGTATGTCTTAATGTAGAGTAGTGTTCCTTAAAGTTCTTCTATTCATTATTCATGTTTTCTATTTTTAGAGTTATTATATAAAAACGTGTATTTAGCAAAACTAAAAAAATACTGTAAAATGAGCAAAAATATCTGCTACCCACACATTATGTTATTGTGAGAACCCAAACAAACCGACCTAAATGGGTAACGTTTTCACACCAAGCTTTATTTACGGAAGCGGAGCAGTCATGCACAGGAACACAAACACCGGCGATTCAGCAATCGCTGGGCAGAAGCAGGACAGAGAAGTCAGGCGCGGTAAAACAGGAAGCCAGGGGCATATGATCAGGATACCAGACAGGACAGGACAGATGGGATCGACACAGGATAACCGGGCTTGGATAAGGGATCGATACAGGATATGGGATAGACGGGACCGATTCTGAATACAGGATACAAGATAACGGGGTTTGGATCCGGGATTGATACAGGATACAGGACAGACGGGATCGATAACGAGCAGCATATCTGACAGGACGGGACAGACGGAATCGAAAAACAGTTAAATTCCGTGGATGGCGGAGTCCCCTGTGGAAATTGTGTAAAAATAAACCGATTAAAATAAACCACGTGGCTTCAGTAAAAAGAAAGTGTGCACGTTTTAATTTAAACAAAATTAATTAGAAGTTCGTTTGTCTGGGCCCTGTGTATGTCTTATTTGTTGTCTTGTGAATTGTTTTATGTCTACTTTGCTATAAATTTTTTCTTCCATTGTCTTACGTGTTTAATGTCACTTGCGTTTAGAAAAACCGGCTCAAACAATGTGCTCCTAAAATGGTGAAAAACACTTTTAAAAATAGCGGAGATTGTTTAAAAATGTGATGTTTTAAGAGGAATTGATAGAACATATCGTAAAGAGTCAAAAAAATTGACTTTTTGAGAAATTGGCGTTCAACACGGATGGTGCGCAACACAGGGAGCGCGGGCCACAGACGGCTCCGGAGATTTTTTTTCCCGGTCCAAATTTTTGTTGTTGATTTTTAATTGAAAATCGATAAATTAAAGAGTGAGAAGCTTAGGAAAAATATGAGTGAGTGATTTTAGATGCGTTAAATCAAGATAATGCCATAATAATACAGAAAATGATAAAATATTCCTGTTTTCAGTTCAAAATTGGAAAATTAAGGACTGGGAAGACTAGGAAAAATCTAATTGAGTGAATTGAAATAGATTAATTTGAGATAAAGGCATTTTATACAAAAATATTGAAAAATCGTTAATAAACACTTTCTTCTAAAAAAATTATGTAATGAAAATTTATCGATTGGAATACAAAAGAGTAAGATAACTTGTTGCAGATCAAGATACGTCATTTTCACATTAAATAGGTGAAGCAAAAATGATTTAATTGGAAAAGAGAGACAAAGAGCATACAAGAAAGAAAGAAATGTAAAGGGGAAAGTTAATTAAATAAAAAAATAATAATGATAATTTGTTGAAAATTAAATGAGACTAACCGTTATACCATAGATTCGGACCAATAATTGAACTTTTTCAACATTGAACAGCAGTGGCTCAGGAGGTAGAGTGCTCGTCTTGGGATCAAGAGATCGCAGTTCGAATTCCCGGCTCCTCCGTGTTACATGTTGAAGTGTCCTTGGGTAAAACACTGAACCCCTAATGCCCCCAAAAAGCAGGTTAGCGCCTTACATGGCTGCACAGCCGCTATTGGGAAATGTGAAGCACACTGTAAAGCGCTTTGGGAAGTCTTGACTTGAAAAGCGCGATGTAAATGCAGATCATTTCATTTTAAATCTAGCTGATTTTAAGTGAATGGGTAAGTATGAAACACAACACTTTCCATTTCCGGTTCCAACATGGCGGCGCGTATTTACGTTGCGGCTAGTTACTCTCCGGCTATCCTGCTACTTACTATCGTTCTCCTGCTTTCTTTTTTGGACACATGCGTGGCCAATAAGACTTATAGTCAGGAGGAACTTATTCAATTGGGTGGGCGTCTAAATTTCGACTTCTCGGGCACTTTTTATACCACCTATGATATCCCGAACGAGCTTCAAAGCGACTCGGTTCGCCGTGGCTACCCACTCTAACTAAGAAAAGACGAAGACGGCGCAAAGACAGAAAGCAGAAGCGGGGCTGTCGTGCAGGGAAGCGTGTAAGGTCGAAGGACCAAGAAGGACATGAAGATGTGTCTAATCCAACCATTATTTCTTCATCGATCTTGCCGGTCAACCGACGCCTGAAGCCCAACGCACCCGAACGGCGACATCTTGTGACGATCTCGACAAAGACTACAGCTAAGTTAAATGATTCAGCAAAGCAAAAATTTGGTCTTTTAAATGTTAGATCGCTTGCTCCTAAAGCTTTACTTGTTAATAGAGCAATTAATAATATTATTCGCGATTATAAACTTAACTGTATCGGTCTCTGTGAAACTTATTTACGCCCGGACGAGTTTTTACTGCTAAATCACGCTTTTCCTCAAGACTACGTGAGTAGCCATGTAGCGCGCACGATGAAGAAGGGTTGCGGTGTCGTGCTAATTTCTGAAAAAACACTCAAATTTACTCTTCGTACCTCTAATAATGACAGGCGTTCGAGGCTTTTGTTTTGCGGTCCTCTCCATTGTCAAATTATGTAGTAACTATTTATCGCGCACCAGGGCCATACACAGCTTTCTTGGACAAATTCGCTGAACTATTGTCTGAACTAGTAACCTATGCAGACAAAATTATAATTATGGGGGACTTTAACATTCATATGAACTCCCCACTCAATTCACTCACTGTTGTGTTTCAGTCTCTAATTGATGCATTTGGTTTTAACCAACTCGTTGATTTGCCAACTCATAAAGATGGAAACACGCTGGACTTGGTTCTGACTCGAGGAGTTTCAACCTATAACATGATGGTGTTACCGTGTACTACAGTTATCTCGGATCATTATTTAGTTACATTCGAGGTACTAGCTAAATGTAGTACTAAAAAAGCTGAAGGGTTTAGTGAACGCAATATAAGCACTGGCACACTTTCTGAGCTCTCCGATCGTCTTCCAGGAGCAGTTGTGTCCATTCCTTCATACAAAGGCTCTATCGACTCACTCATGAATGAGTTAAATGCTACCCTGGCTAGTGTCCTGGATTCAGTAGCGCCCATACGGCTTAAATCACGACCTAAAAGACGCACGCCTTGGTTTGATGATGAAACTAGATCCCTTAATCAAGAATGCAGGAAATCTGAAAGAAAATAGCGCGCTACCAAGCTTGAGGTTTTCCACCAAACCTGGTGTGACAGTCTGTTGAAGTATAAAGCGGCCCTTGCCTCTGCAAAATCAGCCTACCTTTCGAAGGTGATTGCGTTACAAAAGAACAATCCCAAAGTCCTTTTCGAAACTGTAGCATCGCTTACAAGGCAACAGACTATCCCAGATAGTTCCACCCATTCAGCCCATGACTTAATGGTCTTCTTTACTAAGAAGATTCAATGCATACAGGAAGAAATTGCTAAAGACAGTATTAATACAACACATACTAAAGCGCTGAAATCTATAGATGCACGACATGGTGGCTGTCCAGGGAATTTGTCCCGTTTTAGTGAACTGTCACTTGATAATCTTAAACAGATGGTGAATACCGCCAAACCGACGACTTGCCAGTTCACCCGCTTCCAGGTTCACTTATTAAAGGTCTTTTTGGCGTCTTTGCACCTTCAGTTATAAATATTATAAACATATCACTCTCCTCAGGAGTAGTTCCAGCGGCTTTTAAGTCCGCCGTTATTAAACCCACACTGAAACGACCCAACCTTGATCCAGAAAGCTTATGTAATTATAGACCTGTGTCAAACCTACCATTTCTTTCTAAAGTACTTGAAAAAGTAGTGGCACAGCAGCTGAATGATTTCATATCCGGGAACAATCTTTTTGAATCAATGCAATCAGGATTCAGGGCTAACCACTCTACTGAGACAGCTCTGATTAAGGTAACCAATGATCTCCTACGGGTAATGGACTCTGGCGCTTCATCACTTTTGCTGCTGCTGGACCTTAGTGCTGCTTTTGACACAGTGGACCATAATAACTTACTAGAAGTTGGAAAAATTGATTGGTCTCTCAGGAAACGTCCTCTTATGGTTCAGATCCTACCTCTCAGATAAGACACACTGTGTTAAATATGGCTAAATGACATCTGAGCCCTTTAGTGTTACCGCAGGGTTCAGTGCTTGGCCCCCTTCTTTTCAGCATTTACATGCTTCCATTAGGTGATATTATTCGCAAGGATAATATCAGTTTCCATTGCTACGCAGATGACACTCAACTATATCTCCCGATGAAGGAATCTGCCACACTAAACTGTGCAAATTTGGAGGCCTGCCTTACTGAGATAAAAGAGTGGATGTCACTCAATTTCTTGCGTCTTAACTTTGAAAAGACTGAAATTTTAGTTATTGGTCCATCTAAATGCCGCGACTTATTCTCTAAAACTGCCGTGAACATTGACAAATGTCACATCACACAGAGTGACTCACATAAAAATTTAGGTGTCACATTTGACCCCGATCTGTCCTTCAAAACACATGTGAAGAAAATTACTAAAACCGCTTTCTTCCATCTTCGTAACATTGCTAAAATTCGTCCTTTACTGTCCCAGTCGGATGCAGAGACTATAATTCACGCGTTTGTTACCTCCCGTCTCGATTATTATAATGCACTACTCTCCGGTCTTCCGATGACCGGACTCAAGAGTCTTCAGCTGGTACAAAATGCTGCAGCGAGGCTTTTAACTCGAACAAAAAAGTCAGATCACATCACCCCAATTTTGGCTAACCTGCATTGTTTCCCTGTTAGCCTAAGATGTGATTTCAAGGTTCTCTTATTATTATACAAAATTATACATGGACTTTCCCCCTCATATCTTTCAGATCTGATTTCCCCCTATGTTCCGGCCCGAAGCCTTCGTTCCGAGAGCGCCGGTCTTCTGGTGATCCCAAGAGCCAAGAAGTGTTCCGCAGGTTCGAGAGCGTTCTCCATCCGGGCATCGCTGTTGTGGAATGCTCTTCCCTCTGAGATCCGATCTGCAACCTCAGTGGAAATTTTTAAATCTAAGCTTAAAACTAATTTCTACTCTATAGCATATGAATAACCTAAACTGCTTATGTTTAATAACCTGTGAAGCCCTTTGAGACTCTTTGTGATTAAGGGCTATGCAAATAAAAATGACTTGACTTGACTTAACACATTATAGAGTTCTTTTGGAGGTCTTAATTGACTTAAAAAGCACTGTATAAATGCAGACCATTTTACCATTTATAACAGTACTTTTATAGAAAAGCTACAAAAATTATTACAAGGATGAATATGTAATTGAATTCTTATAAACATGGACATAATATATTGTTTTGCTTTAGAAGAAGAAGAAAGAAATACCACAGAATTCATACACAAATAATATTATAAAGGGAAGATGCTGAGCACAGAGGTACGCAAAATAATCAAATAAGTTGTTCCACACTTGGGTCCGAGTTAAACCTCTCGGATTTAATTTCTTTTAATTCAGCCATTCACTTGCAGTTAATCACAAAGGAAGAAAAAATGCAATGGCAAAGTGTTACAATAATAAAAGTTCTACTACATAAATACTTAAGAATACTACTACACGAATATTATGACAGAAATACTATAATAATGAGACTAAAAAATACAAAAATACTATAGAAATACTATACAAACACTACACTACTTAATTCTTACAATAATAAAATACTGGTACATAAATATTACTAAAATACAACTACAGGAACATTAGAAAATATTACGAATATACTACGAAAATATTACCATGGAACTACTTTGAAAATTCTACCATGGAATACTTCAAAATTAAGTCTACAGTGACACTACTTCACTAACACTACTTTATAAGTCCTAAAGATGGAGCCAGATAACAATGAAAAGCGCCTCTTGTCTCATTTGGACTCCACATGCCGACCCCCATGGCCAGACCAAGGAGGTACAGAAAAGAGAACAAGATGTAAAAGGTAAGAAAGTCGATATTCATTTTGCAGATATTCAAGTTATTACCAGAATCACAGAAGATAGAAGAACCAAGAAATGGAATGAAGGTATCAAAAATGAAGGTGAGTAAAATAACAATGATGACAATATTAAATGAGTTAATAAAAGTGAGTAAAATAACAATGATGCCAATATTAAAGGAATATGACAATGTGATATGTTGGTCGTTTTGGTTGTAATATTTCTCAGAATTCACTGTGTGAATATAACTTGTTTTTATATTCCTAAATATAAAAACAATCTTTCACACACACACACACACACACACACACACACACACACACACACACACACACACACACACACACACACACACACACACACACACACACACACACCCATGAAGTAACGTTTCAATAATCAGTCTAATTGCATCTCTTGTATGTTTATCAGTCTTGTACTCTTTTATTTTGAAGTCGCATTTCCGGTGTTTCCTGTGTGAATAAAGTTAACTACACACACGGGAGGGGGCAGTGCTGCCGAGGTCCTGGCCCGGATGATGAGTAATTATGCCAACATAGAGTTTATATAAGTTTTAACTTTAACTCAATGACTAAGTGTGTTAATAGGTGAAAAACAAGAAAATGTTTTATGTGTTTGTATTCAGCCGGTATGAACCATAGACATGACATACATACATACATACACATATATATATATATATATATATATATATATATATATATATATATATATATATATATATATATATATATATATATATATATATATATATATATATATATATATATATATATATACAGGACTGTCTCAGAAAATTTGAATATTGTGATAAAGTTCTTTATTTTCTGTAATGCAATTAAAAAAACAAAAATGTCATACATTCTGGATTCATTACACATCAACTGAACTATTTCAAGCCTTTTATTATTTTAATATTGCTGAATTTGGCTTACAGCTTAAGAAAACTCAAAAATCCTATATCAAAATATTAGAATATCATGAAAAAGTATACAAGTAGGCTATTCAACTAATCACCTGAATCATCTAATTAACTTGAAACACCTTGCGAGGTTTTCCTGAGCCTTAAAAACACTCAGCTTGGTTCAGTAAACTAAATCACAAGTATGGGGAAGACTGCTGATCTGACTGCTGTCCAGAGGACCATCATTGATACCCTCCATCAGGAGGGTAAGACACAAAAAGAAATTTCTCAAAGAGCAGGCTGTTCACAGAGTGCAGTTTCAAAGCATATCCACAAAAAGTCTGTTGGAAGGGAAAAATGTGGCCGGAAACGCTGCACAACCAAGAGAGATGACCGCAGCCTTAACAAAATTGTGAAGAAGAGCCGCTTCCAGAATTTGGGGGAGCTTCAAAGACAGTGGGCTGAAGCTGGAGTCCAGGTATCAAAAGCCACAGTTCACAGACGTGTCTGGGAAATGGGCTACAATAGCCTTATTCCCATGGTCAAGCCACTTCTGAACTCAAGACAACGGAAGAAGCGTCTGACTTGGGCTATGGAGAAGAAGCACTGGACAGTTGCAGAGTGGTCCAAAGTCCTCTTTTCAGACGAAAGCAAGTTTTGCATTTCATTTGGAAGTCAAGGCGCCAGAGTCTGGAGAAAGGCTGGAGAGGAGCAAAATCCAAGTTGCTTGAAATCCAGTGTGACGTTCCCACAGTCAGCAATGGTTTGGGGAGCCATGTCAGCTGCTGGTGTTGGTCCACTGTGTTTCATCAAGTCCAGAGTAAATGCAACTGTGTACCAAGAGATTTTAGAGCACTACATGCTTCCATCTGCTGAAAAGCTCTATGGAGATGAGGATTTCATTTTCCAGCATGATCTGGCACCTGCCCACAGTGCCAATACCACCAGTAACTGGTGCACTGACCATGGCATCACTGTCCTTGATTGGCCTGATAATTCCCCTGACCTGAACCCCATCGAGAATTTGTGGGGTATAGTTAAGAAGAAGATGAAAGACACCAGACCTACAAATGCAAATGAGCTGAAGGCCGCTATCGAAGCATCCTGGGCATCAATAACACCTCAGCAATGCCACAGGCTGATTGCCTCCATGCCACGCCGGATTGATGCAGTAATCCGTGCAAAAGGATTCCCAACCAAGTACTGAGTGCATCAATGGACATTTTCAAATGTTTGATTTAGTTTTGCTGTAATAAAATTATTTTTTTACTTGGTCTGAGGAAGTATTCTAATATTTTGAGATAGGATTTTTGAGTTTTTTTCAGCTGTAAGCCAAAATCAGCAATATTCAAATAACAAAAGGCTTGAAATAGTTCAGTTGATGTGTAATGAATCCAGAATGTATGACATTTTTGTTTTTTTAATTGCATTACAGAAAATAAAGAACTTTATCACAATATTCTAATTTTCTGAGACAGTCATGTATATATATATATATATATATATATATATATGAAATCATTTGACATCTGAACTTTCAATAATGACAATTTTGTGGCAAAAAAGTTGCGTCCCCGAGACGCACGCTGATTTGAGACTATGCGTCCCCAGCAAAAATGATGCGTCTAGGATGCAGGGACGCGGTCAAACGAGAACACTGAGTGTATAATACTACGTAATTATACAGAATAGTTTAGGAAGAAAAAATATGTAAATAACAAGACTAATCATTTCTCGTTGGACATGTGAATAGCGAAATGGTAAAAACTCCTAATACGTGTAGTTTTGCTCCTAATAAAGCAAAGACGAATAAAGCAAAGACGGTGACTGGGAACCAATGATTTTAGTGTCCATCTTCTCGTTCGTTCGTAAATGGACCAGTTCGGGAGAGGCGTAATGTAGAAAAAATATATTATTTCCTTAGTTTTTACCCATATTCAATAACAGATTACTCTCAATAGAATATTGCACACAAAAGAGCAGGTGATCTGAATCGTTTTAAATAATCAAAATTTTAAAATAAGTTTGTAAATAACGACGTATTAACACAGAAAAGAAAATTTGAGATTAGAAATCATTAATAACGTAGCTGATGCTATTTCAGTCACTGAATGAAGTGTGTTTTCTTTTTAAAAGAAGGAAAAAAGACACACAAGGATTTATATTTGTTTTTTTGTATAGCCCTTAATCACAAAGGATCTCGAAAAGCTGCACAGAACAAAGACTATTGCACGGAGCAAAGACTATGACAATAGTATAATATAAATGCAAGTCAACAAGATAATTCATATTTACAAACACAACACCCGGAGGCTGCAATGTTAATCTCTGGGGACTTCAACCACGTGACTCTTGATAAGACACTGCCCTCTTTCGTCCAGTATGTGGACTGCAAGACCAGGGGAAATAGGACTATTGACCTTCTGTATGCAAACATCAAAAATGCATACAGTGCAAAACCACTGCCTGCCCTTGGAAAAGGAGACCACAACCTCATTCTGCTTAAACCTCAGTACAAACCAAAAGTGAGGAGGCTACCAACAACCACACGCTCTTTTAGAAAATGGTCCACCGAGGCAGAGAATGCTCTGAGAGACTGCTTTGGACGTACGGACTGGGATGTCCTGCTAGGGTCCAGCAGTGGGGACATTGAGGAGATGGCAAACTGCACTACTGACTACATTAACTTCTGCATGGACAATGTTGTTCCTATAAAGACTGTACGCTGCTATGCCAACAACAAGCCTTGGATCACGAGCGACATCAAGTGCCTTCTGAACCAAAAGAAGAGGGCCTTTAAAAATGGTGATCAGCAGGAGCTAAAACGAGTACAGACGGAGCTCAGAGTCCAGCTCCGGAAAGGGAACGAGCAGTACAGGAGGAAGTTGGAGAAAAAGCTGCAGAACAACAACATGAAGGAGGTGTGGGAAGGGATGAAAACAATTACTGGCTGCAGCACCAAGCAGGGTGTGGCTGTAGATGTAGATGTGGGGCGAGTCAACCAGTTGAACAACTTTTTCAACACGTTTGACCACTCCGCCTCATCCTCACCCCTGAGTACTGCAGCTGTCTTTCCACCTCCCCCTCTGGACACTAGGATGGAAGACATCCCCCCACTCAAAATAACTACAGCCCAGGTGTGTGGAGAGCTGAGGAGGCTGCGAACCAGCAAGGCAGCTGGTCCAGATGGAGTACCCCCCCAACTGCTGAAAGCCTGTGCGTCTGAGCTGGGAGACCCTCTACAGCGCATCTTCAACCTGAGCCTTGAACACCGATCCCTCTCTCACCTGGATAGGGCTAAGAGGGCTGTGAGGATTACATTTTTGGACTTCTCCAGTGCCTTCAATACCATATAGCCTCTGCTACTGAGTAGGAAACTGACAGAGATGGGAGTTAGCTCACACCTTGTAGAATGGATTACGGACTACCTGACAGGGAGACCCCAGTATGTGAAACAGGGGGGCTGTACATCGGACACTGTGGTTAGCAGCACAGGATCTCCGCAGGGGACCGTGCTCTCTCTGTTCCTATTCACTCTGTATACATTAGACTTTAAGTACAACTCTGAGTCCTGCCATGTGCAAAAGTTTGCCGACGACACTGCGATCGTGGGATGTATCAGAAATGGGCAGGAAGAAGAGTACAGGAAATTGATTCAGGACTTTGTCCGATGGAGCGACGCAAACCACCTGCACCTGAACCCCACCAAGACCAGGGAGATGGTGGTGGATTTCAGGAGAACTAGAACTCACCCAGTTCCTGTAACCATCATTTTGCGTAGAATTTGTCCAGACCTACAAATACCTGGGTGTGCAGCTGGACAACAAACTGGACTGGACTGCCAACACAGACGCTCTATGTAGGAAAGGTCAAAGCCGACTTTACTTCCTCAGAAGACTGGCTTCCTTCAAAATCTGCAAAAAGCTCCTGAAAATATTCTATGAGACAGTTGTGGCAAGCACCCTCTTCTATGCGGCAGCGTGTTGGGGAGGCAGCGTCAAGAAGAAGGATGCCTCTCGTCTCAATAAACTGGCTAGGAAAAAGAGCTCTGTTGTGGGCACAGAGCTGGACAGCCTGACAACAGTAGATGAGAGACGGGCACTGGAAAAGCTGCGGTCAATCATGGACAATCCATCGCATCCACTACACAGCATTATCTCCAGACAGAAGAGCAGTTTCAGCGACAGACTGCTGTCAATGTCTTGTACTACGGACAGACTGAAGAGATCTTTTCTTCCTCATGCCATGAGGCTCTTTAACTCTACCCGGCAGAGTAAAAGCCCACATTAAACCACACACCCTACGTTGCATATTACCGAATTTTATTGCAATATGTATTCTGTGTAGCACTATTTAGATATTCTATATAACACGCTACAGTGGGCATTTGCACGTCACACTGGATATTTGTATATTGTATTCTTTTTGCTTTATTATTGTATTGTTCTCAGCTCAGGGATGCCGCTGGAAATGTGAATTTCCCTTCGGGGATGAATAAAGTATCTATCCATCCATCTATCTATCTATAAGTGACAAGTATGCATTGTTTTGTATTGAATCAATGAGAAAAGAATGATTATGATTATAGAGAGAGGAAATGACAATTAAAAAGTTTTGACATTGAGTTCCATCTGGCAATTTTTGAGATTTTTGATGTTTAGACAGTGTGAGGGTTTGGAATTTTGATAAGTTTAACCCAAAGGACAAGATCCCCTAGGAGGACAACTGATGCCACACTTAATTTTTTTAAGTATGAGCGCGTTACGATTGACAAATGAATAATAAATATGTAACAAATACTGACTTATAGTTTGGTTAAATTAAAAGGAAACAGTTTCTATGGAAAGAGCATTTTTAGAAGACAATGAGAAACAGATTGACCAATTATGGAAAATATCATAGGAATTTAAAAATAACGGATTAATTGATTTAGAGACAGATCATGATAATTTAAAAATATAACTGCACGCGAAATAAATGGATAAAAATAATTAAACTAAGATAATGTCTACATGGTAATTTAATTTAGAGAAAAATTTAGGCCATTGAATAGTCCAGCTAATTTACCAAGACATCCCAGTACACAGGCACGATGAACTTAACAAGACTCCACTAAAAAGAAAATACCTTTTTTGAAAATCAATGGACTCTCCAAAGGACATATCAAACTGTCAAAAAGGGGGAACATCAGAATGAAGATGGACAAAATGTTATTTGCTGTGATGGGGAACACAGTTGAGAAAGATTAACAAAGACATCCATTCATCCATTGTCTGCGCCGCTTGTCAACAGCGAGGTCACGGGGGTGGTGGAGCACACCCCAGCTGCTTTTCGGACAGCTAACAGGAGATACCTGAACTGGTTGTCAGCTAGTTGCAGTGGAACTGACAAAAGACAATGGAGTCATTTCATTTTTGAGATGGACACATTTTGGAAAAGTACTTTTGATGGGCCAAGAGCAACATTCAAACTGTGAATGTACTGTGGAATATGCAAATCAAGGCCTGGAACACAAGAACATTCAAGAATACGTCTGCTTGAAGTTACATAGAGTCTTGTTAATAAAATGTGTATATGTACATGAGGAAGATTGCTAAATTTATCTTGCAAAATTATATATGCTGTTTTATTTCACTTATATTCATAAAAGTTGAACTGAGTTTTGAACTCAGTTGGGGGGAAGTTTTTAAGAGGCTGGTAAATTCTAACTTCAGAACGAGACACGAGAAATGTTTTTGGTCAGACTTCAGTATAATAAGGGTTAAAATCTTACACTAGTTTGGTCCGCAATTGATGAAATTGTCCTCTGAATAAGCTCTCCAAATTATTGTTTTTTTGAAATTCAAATTATGATGTTTTGGACGGATAGAAAAATATTACACAAAAAGAATATGCTATATTATAAAACAATAAAACAATCCAAATGTTTGTCAAATAGCTTAACAATAATCAATTAGAATGACCACACACCGTTAGAGTATTGCCCACATTGACAACATTTTTGGATGGCATTTTTCATTTTGGCGGGGTCATTCACCTTGAGCATGAATTACCTGCCTTCTTTGTAAAATATTGTTATCTTAAACTTACTTACTGAGAAGATAATGCATCAGTTATGATTTTTACAAAAAGCTAAACAAAGAGTGAATCATAACAGTAAAAGCGTTTTATTTGGCTAAATTGATGATTTAACGATCTACCCTGGTCATATACCTCGAGAGGGATGGCCAACCGCAAGATAATGCATATAAAAATCAGGAGAAGAAAATAAAAATAAGAAGGGAAAATAGAATTTTTGGACAATGACCAATCCACAAACAATAAAACACGAGGTCATTCAAATCAGAGTGAGTGATTCTGATGATGATAATAGTTAAACAAATTCAGTGACTAAAATTAGTAAAAAGCCAAATTTGACATTTAGAGCTAACAATTTTGAAAAATAAATTGTTTATTTTTGATTTGGAGTCTTGGGATCTAGTGCTCAGAACGGATATTGCAACTTAAAGCGGGGATTTTGCCTTCACAAATATACGAATATATAAATAAATGAATGGTTTTTCACGTTAAATTGAGCTATAAGAAAATAATGTCTCAACAGGGGGATAAAGGACATCTAATTAGTATAACCCATTTAAAAAAAGAAAATAAAGACATCTAATTAGTATAACCTATTTTAGATTTTTTTTGTAGGATCTCTCTCTCTCTCTCTCTCTCTCTCTCTCTCTCTCTCTCTCTTTCTCTCTCTCTCTCTCTCTCTCTCTCTCTCTCATCCACACAGGAGACGGTGACCCCTGGTGACCTGATACTGGTAAAGCAAAAAACCTAGTCGAGTCCACGCTGGGACGGCCGTTACAAGGTTCTGCTCATCGCCCCCCACGGCTGTCAAAATACCTGGATCCACCAGGGCCACTGCAAGGGGATGAAAACGAGACAATCATCGATGCCCTAGCCACCATGAAAAACCTCAGGAACACAATGGCCAAAGAAAAAGACGTTCAACAGCCATGGCTCGATTGGCTGTACTCTGGCAACTGGTCTCAGGTGCTGATGAAGATCCTGTCGCCATTTGCCGGAATTTTGGTAATCTTCCTTCTCCTGTGTGGTGTATGTTCCTGCTGCGTCGTGCCCGCAACTAAAAGGATGATGTAAAGAATGTTTGTTGCTCATATGTACCATTACAAATTGATTCCCGACCCACAAGACTGATGACGATACTGACCCAGACAGCGTTGTCTAAAGAACTTATCCCTACAAGCTAAAGGGAAACCCCCTCACTGCACACACCACTGACACACGAATATCCGAGTGGGTAAGGCCAGTCGGGCCCCTGCTTACATTGCCGCCGGCAGACGGCCAACAAAGTCACCCAGGCCCGGGTTAAGCCCTGTGGAGACCACCGTGCAGGCGAAGTTCCTTTTTGTAGTTTTGTTTTGTTTTTTTCTTTGTTTTAATTCTCCCGGACCCTTATGGTTAACGATTGCTTACTACTTTGTGTTCGAAGAGATTTGTTTTTATTCTTGAGAAGAATAAACTACACTGAAAAAAATAAGCGTTTTTTTGTTGTTCGTTTTAGTTGTCCAATTTTTGTTTTTGTTTTTGTTTTATCCCCTGTTTTTCCAGAAAAAAACCTTCCTGGGAGGAGAGAACTTTTTTCCTTTTTTGAAGGTTTTCGCCTCTCCATGAAATTACCAATCTGATGTTTTTTTTTTTAATGATGTGTTAATTTGAAACCGCTGGTATTGTTTTTATTAATGTTCTTTGAAATTCACAACAGGGGGGAAATGTAAAGTAAGCTACTTTTAGTTGTGTATTTCTCAGACTCCTATGCTATGAAATTAAATTGTTAATTCTATTTTTTATATACAAGTAATCATCACACACACACATAGTCACGTTTCAAAGACACATGTTTTCAGTCAGTCTATTTTCATTGTTTGTAATGTAACACGCATGCGTGACTCCATTCATTTACTGCGCATGCGTGACCTTTCAATAAATACGCCTACTGAAACCGGATGTAGTCAGAGCAATCCAGCTAGCCAAACAAGATGGCTGCCGGGTCGACCTCCTACATGCGCAGTAGTAAAACTCTTATTTTTTGTGCCTTTACCTGAATACTATGGTCAGCAATGGGTTTATATCTTTATAAACTCCGACAGCGTTCAGAGAGACCTGCTCCCCGCGACCAGCAATCACCGGATCGTGTGTGCAATCCTTTCCCTTCTTCCCAATAAAACCAAGAGAAACGCACGCAAGTGGGTTCTGTCTCTGTTCGGGTCCTGACAATCTGAAAATAAAACAATTTTTTTGGAGGGGCAGCCTAAATTGCATTTGTAACTTAGGCATTAGTTAAAAACAATTTTTTTAAATGACAAAATACAATATCTAGTACGTGTGACAGCCCGCTAAAATACAGCTGGCAGGCCTCAAATGGCTGCCAGGCCACAGTTGTGCTGTCTTTAAAAAACATTAAAAAACATTTTTTAGGAACTAATATTGTGAGATTCTGCCCCAATTACAAACTGATTAGGCACCCCCTGGTGGGCGGAGACACATAGCGTCCCTCTCAAGATGGCTGCAGCAACGGGACAGCTGAAGATCCTTGCCTGTCCTTGCGGCAGGGGCTGTGAGCTGAATCAGTTGAGGCCCTCCGGTGAGCCGAAGCAGCTGGAAACTCTCTTCACAGCCGAGGAATGGAGCCGAAGCAGTCAGGGAATCTCCTCGAAGCCGCGGCAGGTAGCCGAGGTAGCTGGAGACTCTCCTAGCAGCCGGGAAAGGGACCCAAAGCAGCCGGGGACTCTCCTCGAAGCTGGGGCAGGGAGCTGAAGCAGCCGGGGACTCTTTGAAGCCGGGGATACTCTTTGGAGCCAAGGCAGGGAGCTGAAGCAACCAGGGACTCTCCTTGCAGCTAGGGCACTTGCTGCTGGAAATTTTGGATGTTATTAAATGTTAAATTGGCTTAGCAGAGGCATACATTCACTCAGAAGGATCTAAAGAAGATATATATTTGTATATATATATATAAAAACAGAGGTTGGAGCAATGGGATAGCTGAAGGTCCTTGCCTGGACAGGATACCGAAGCAGCCAGGGCCTTCCCTCAGGGGGCCAAAGCGGTTAGGGTCCTCTTAAAAGCGGCTGGAGACTCTCCTCGCAGCCAGGGAAGGGAGCCAAAGCAGCCTGGGACTCTCTTCGAAGCCGCGGCAGGGAGCCGCAGCTGGGGCGCTTCCTGCTGAGAATTTTGGATGTTGTTACATTTGTAATGGAGGCCTAATGGAGGCATAAATCCACTGAGAAGGATTCATAAGAAATAAAAAAAAACAAGAATTCATCTAATGAAAGTGAAAATTGAGTAAACAGTACTACTCAGAATTCATATATTGCACGAATAAACTTGCTATTTTTTACAACCTTTGGATGATGCAACAAAGTATGGCCTGAACGTATTTAAAATATTGCTGTCTCACAAACAAAAGGTAAATAACACTGCTAACTCAGAGGTAAACAAAAACACCGTCCAAGAAATATTCATTTTTTTACACAAATCTGCTGAAAAATATGCCTGGTATTCACTGGTTGATATTTGTTAAAGATAAATAAAGCAAACATTTTTGACAAAACATAGTCTCATTGAACCAGCTATAACATAAAACGTGTAATCAAGCTAGCTAGCAAACTTACAACTTAAATAAGTAATTAAGATTAGTTATTTAAGCTATAGTTTACCTAACTAACACAAGATGTGTAATCAACATGGCTACATAACTTACAACTTGCAATGTCTTTTTTTTAATCGTGCTAGCTACAGTCGCAACAAACACAACATGTGTAAAGTATTTCCTTAAATAATGGCTTCAAATCAGTGGTCTGATTTTCACAAAAATATTTGTAATGTTTTTTATCCTGTTTTTATTCTCTGATATTTTTGTAATTTTTGTACAAGGCAGGGGAGTCGAACAGACAGGCAGGGGTGTCGAACAGGCAGGCAGGGGAGTCGAACAGGCAGGCAGGGGAGTCGAACAGGCAGGCAGGGGAGTCGAACAGGCAGGCAGGGGAGTCGAACAGGCAGGCAGGAGAATCGAACAGGCAGGCAGGAGAGTCGAACAGGCAGGCTGGAGAGTCGGACAGGTCGGCGTCAAATCTTCCGGGGCAATACCCAAAACCCCCCTCGCATCCCGGAATGGGTCGACGCTCTCGATTAGGGCAACCCCGCTCCCTCCTCCGAACAAGCAGGAACTGGGAGAGGCAGGCGCCATCGGCGTCGGACGGATCGGACTCGGCGCTCGGCAGGGGGGTCGGACAGGCAGGCACGGGAGTCGGATGGGATCGTTCGCTGAGTTCATTTCTTGGCTGACTCATTCTGACACGGGGGGACCGGACCAGAACGGAGGCAGGAGGCAGGAAGGGAGTACTCAATTGCATTGACGATCAAAACTTTTATTTAGCAAAATAAAAGTCGTCCAAAACTCAGGGACAAGACAGAACAAACAGGCTTTAACTAAAAACGAGCAAACACAGGTTTCTTCCGACTCAAACAAAACAGAATGGGAAATTCAGACAGAAAATGCAATGAGCCAGCCTCCGCAAAACCCCAAAACCCCCCTTAAGAAGCAAACGCGCAATTTGGCGATCTGCTTCAGCCCAGGGGGCGGGGCCAGCCGGTTGCCACGGCGAACATGCTGGACACGACACTATCGTATACAGATTCAGATCCAGATGTTGGAAAACAAAACAAAAAAAAACACGTTAGCGATTGCATATTTATTGGGGCTATACATTTCTAAAGGTAATTACTTACATTAGCATCACGGTTAATATTCATTCGACACCGGTGGCTTGTAAAGTGAGTGGTCGAGTGCAGGGGGACAGAAATGTTTGCAAGTTGGTAAACTAAGCTAGCTAGCGGGGAACTTATTTTTCTAAATTGCAGCAGTCGTACACCTTTTTCATGGCCAAATTCACACCTATTTAAGCACTTTCAAAGCCATTTTTTCAATTATTCCAGTACCTTCAAAGGAATAAATCCAGTGCTGATCAAAAGAAAATGTTCTCTATGTTGACTTGGATGACTAAAATAATAATAATAATAATTTCCTTTGTATTGTCATTCTTTGTAACAATGTACGCAGAACGAAATGTCGATACACCTGACCCGTTGTAGCGAGTCGATGCAGCCGCAGCGCGCAGCCATTATATTAATTAGGAATGTCTCGGTCGAGGCGCGAACCAGCGACCTCCCAGTCTCAAAGCGGGCACACTACCATCTAGGCTACTGAGCTGGTATAGCGCATACTTTGTGCTATTTGAGCTGTTCCACTTTTTTTGTCAATGGGCTGCTTTATATTGACATTCTGCTTCAAGAATGCAGGCCCAGCTTCATTACATCACACTTGTTTACAAATACGGAAAGGTGTTGGGTAATAATTGAGTTATATATGGAAGACAAAAAAAAAGAAAGCACTATAAGTATAAAAAGCAGAAAAAATGGCCAAATTTGTTCTCATTTTAATAATATACATTTATTTGAGTACATTCAATCTTTCAATCCTTGCGACTGCTTACCTTTTGCTTTTTGTTTTTACTTATTTTAATTTATATTTTTGCGTGTTATTAGAGCATCTGTGTGTGATTTGGTTGGAATCGAAAAGTTACTACATATATATATATATATATATATATATATATATATATATATATATATATATATATATATATATATATATATATATATATATATATATATATATATATATATATATATATATATAAAATATTGAATATGGATTAGTAAATATTCTAATTTATTTTTATTGTGTTTTTCAGGCATTCCCTGTAAAACATAGGAAATGACTAATTCCTAAATAATTTGGTGAATATGAATGTTTTATTATCATTAACAATGGGGTGGGGGGATAGTAAAAATATAAATTACACAATGTGTGTTATTCACATAACAAATACAGTGAGTTACATTCTGGGTGTTTTATTATGCACTAAAAATGTTTTGACAGGCAATGATACAATGAGTGCAGAAGTCCCCGCCATGTTTGTATCTTACTGCTTCGCTGTGATCTCGGTACTGGTTCTCTTTCACATTAGACAGCAGTGTCAACTAGTGGTCAAATATTACAAATTAAGGCTTTAATGGCCTTTAACTTTGGTGTGAAATGGCCGGTTTTGACCCAAGTTTGCATTGAATTATTGCAATATAATACTAAAGGGGGGCAGCACGGCGGCGCAGTGGTTAGCGCGTGTGCGGCACAATTCTAAGGTCTCGGAAACCTCCTGTGTGGGTTCAAATCCAACTACCGGACTTCCTGTGCGGAGTTTGTATGTTCTCCCCGTGCTTGCGTGGGTTCCCTCCGGGCACTCTGGTTTCCTCCCACATTCCAAAGACATGCATTTCAGGTGGATTGGCCGGTCCAAAATGTCCCAAGGTGTGAAGGAGCGAGCGAGTTGTCTGTCCCTGTGTGACCTGCGATTGGCTGGCAACCAGTTCAGGGTGTCCCCTGCCCACTGCCCGATGATTGCTGGGATGGGCTCCAGCACCAGAGTTTTCTTAAGCTGTAAGCCAAATTCAGCAATATTCAAATAATAAAAGGCTTGAAATAGTTCAGTTGATGTGTAATGAATCCAGAATGTATGACATTTTTGTTTTTTTAATTGCATTACAGAAAATAAAGAACTTTATCACAATATTCTAATTTTCTGAGACAGTCCAGTATATATATATATATATATATATATATATATATATATATATATATATATATATATATATATATATATATATATATATATATATATACATGTTAGTCTAGAAATTTGTATTTCTTCTACATAAGTGGAAGTCCCACCTAGAAGGTTCCACAATTGCTGTGGCACTGGTTTTCATTCACATTAGATAAAATTGCCATCTAGTGGTCAATTATTACACACTGGGGTTTTAGTCAAGTCAAGTCAAGTCATTTTTATTTGTATAGCCCTAAATCACGAAGAGTCTCAAAGGGCTTCACAGATTGTTACACTATATTACACAAACTATTTTCAACCGACAAGAGGAGTAGGTTATTCGTATGCAATGGAGTAGAAGTGAGTTTTAAGTTTAGATTTAAACATTTCCACTGAGGTTGCAGATCGAATCTCAGGGGGAAGAGCATTCCACAGCACCGGTGCCCGGATGGAGAACGCTCTCGAACCAGCAGAAGACTTCTTTGCTCTCGGGATCATCATAAGACCAGCACTCTCAGATCGTAGGCTTCGGACCGGGACATAGTGGCAGATCAGATCTGAAAGATAAGAGGGAGCAAGTCCATGTATGATTTTGTACAATACTAAGAGAACTTTGAAGTCACATCTTTGGCTAACTGGGAGCCAATGCAGGTTAGCCAAAATCGGTGTTATGTGATCGTACTTTTTTGTCCTGGTTAAGAGCCTCGCTGCGGCATTTTGTACTAGCTGAAGAGACTTGATTCTGGACTTCGGGAGACCGGAGAGTAGTGCATTGCAGTAATCGAGACGGGAGGTAACAAATGCATGAATTATTGTTTCCGCATCAGACTGAGACAGTATTGAACGGATTTTAGCAATGTTGCGAAGATGGAAGAAGGCAGTTCTAGTAATTTGTTTTACATGCATCTCAAAGGATAGTTCAGGGTCAAATATGACACCTAAATTTTTAACTGAGTCACTCTGTGTGATGTGACATTTGTCAATGTTCACAGCAGTTTTTGAGAATAAGTCCCGGCATTTAGAAGGACCAATGACTAACATTTCAGTCTTTTCAGAGTTAAGACGCAAGAAGTTGAGTGACATCCACTCTTTTATCTCAGTGAGACAGGCCTCCAAATTTCCACAGTTTAGTGTGGAAGATTCCTCCAACGGAAGATATAGTTGAGTGTCGTCTGCATAGCAATGGAAGCTGATATTGTACTTGCGAATAATATCACCTAACGGAAGCATGTAAATGTTGAACAGTAGGGGGCCGAGCACTGAACCCTGCGGAACACCGCAGGTAACATTAAAGGGCTCAGATGTCGTTTCACCATATTTAACACAGTGTGTCCTATCTGAGAGGTAGGATTTGAACCACGAGAGGACAGCTCCTGAGAGACCAATCCATTTTTCCAACCGTTCTAGTAGGATATTGTGGCGCACTGTGTCAAAAGCAGCACTAAGATCCAGCAGCAGCAAAAGTGATGAAGCGCCAGAATCCATTGACATTAGGAGATCATTTGTTACCTTGATCAGAGCTGTCTCAGTAGAGTGGTTAGCCCTGAATCCTGATTGCATGGATTCAAAAAGGTTATTCTCCGATATGAAAGCATTCAGCTGCTGTGCCACTACTCTTTCGAGTACTTTAGAGAGGAAAGGTAGGTTTGACACAGGTCTGTAATTACTTAATATTTCTGGATCAAGGTTGGGTCGTTTCAGTGTGGGTTTAATAACGGCGGACTTAAAAGCTGCTGGAACTACACCTGAGGAGAGTGATGTATTTATAATATTTAGAACTGAAGGCCCAAGGACGCTAAAAAGACTTTTAATAAGTGAACCTGGGAGCGGGTCGAACTGGCAAGTTGTCGGTTTGGCCGCATTCACCACTTGTTTGAGATCATCAAGTGACAGTTCACTAAAACCGGCCATTTTCCCAGGGCAGCCACCCTGTCGTGCATCTGTAAATTTCAGTCCTTTAATACGTGTGGTACTAACAATATCTTTTGCAATTTCTTCCTGTATGCATTGAATCTTCTTAGTGAAGAAGACCATTAAGTCCTGAGCAGAGTGTGTCGAACTGTCTGCGATAGGCTGTTGCCTTGTAAGTGATGCTACAGTGTCAAAAAGGGCTTTGGGGTTGTTCTTTTGAGACGCAATCACCTTCGAAAGGTAGGCCGATTTTGCAGAGGCAAGGGCCGCTTTATACTTTAACAAGCTGTCACACCAGGTTTGATGTAAAACCTCAAGCTTGGTAGCGCGCCATTTTCTCTCCCATTTCCTGCATTCTTTTTTAAGGGTTCTAGTTTCATCAGTAAACCAAGGTGTGCGTCTTTTAGGACGTGATTTTAGTTTTATGGGCGCTATTGAATCCAGCACACTAGTCAGGGTGGTATTGAACTCATTCATGAGTGAGTCAATCGAGCCATTGTATTTAGGAAAGGACGCAACTGCTCCAGGAAGGAGTTCAAAGAGCTCAGAAACTGTGCCAGTGCTTATATTGCGTCCGCTAGATCCCTCAGCTTTATTAACTTTACAATTAGTTAGCACCTCAAATGTCACTAAATAATGATCAGAGATAACAGTAGTACACGGTAGCACCATAATGTTTGAGGTTAAAACTCCTCGAGTCAGAATCAAGTCTAGCGTGTTCCCATTTTTATGGGTTGGCAAGTCAACCAGTTGAGTAAAACCAAATGCATCAATTAGAGAACTAAACGCAATAGTAAGTGAACTGTGTGGGGAGTTCATATGAATGTTAAAGTCTCCCATAATTATAATTTTGTCTGCATAGGTTACTAGTTCAGACAAAAGTTCAGCAAATTCGTCTAAGAAAGTTGTGTATGGCCCAGGTGCACGATAGATAGTTATTACATCAATTGACAATTGAGGGGACCGCATCACAAGAGCCTCAAACGTTTTGTAATTATTAGAGGTACGTGTATTAAATTTGAGCGATTTTTCAGAGATTAGCGCAACACCACCACCTCTTTTCAGCGTGCGTGCTATATGACTACTCTCGTAGTCTGGGGGAGAGGCATAATTTAGCGCTAAGTGCTCATCCGGGCGTAACCACGTTTCACAAAGACCCATACAGTTAAGTTTATAATCACGAATAATGTTATCAACAAGTAAAGCTTTTGGAGCAAGCGATCTAATATTTAACAGACCAAATTTCAGCTTTGCTGAATCATTTGACTTAGCTGAACTCTTTGTAGTCTTTGTCGAGATCTTCAAAAGCTCCCGGCGTTGTGGCCGCTCGTGAGCGCTGAGTTCAAAGCGTCGGTTGTCCGGCGAGGAATGAATGGTGGAATTAGTTACATCCTCGCGTCCATCTTGCTGCTTGGACTTCACACGCTTCACACATCTACCTGCACGGCAACCACGTTTCTGTTTTCTTTCTTTACGGGGCCGCCGCCGCCGTTTTTTAAGAGGAATAGCTGTCCACAAGGATGCCGGGTCTCTTTGAAGTTCGCTCGGTATATCATGGGCGGTATAAAAAGTGCCCGAATAATCGAAATTTAGACGCTCACCCAACCGAATAAGTTCGTCCCTACTGTAAGTGTTTTTGGCCACACATGTGTCCAAAAGTGAAAGCAAAAAAGACAAGAGAACGGCAATAAATAGAAGATTAGCTGGAGAGCTCGCCGCAAGCATGTATCCATGCGCAGTCGCCATCTTTTAATACCGTAACGTTCCTGTAAAATTTGCCTAAAATCCCAACCCAAGATTTACCCAGGTAAATTGAATGTTGCCTTGAACCGCTTAGAGAATCTGGAAGGTTTTGGTCTCTGTTGAAAGGTATCTCTTCGAGATTTTGTCCCAAACTGAAATAAGATTGGTAACAGTGAATAATCCAAGTTGGTTTTTATTCTTGCCTGAATTTTTTTTGCAATCGCATGCCTGCAGAATAGTGCAGAATCGGCATCTTAGCTGGAAAACAGCTAGGACACTACCATGAAGCCTTATCTAGTCAAAGGTCATATTTGAGCACAATCTGAAAAACTAAACATTGTATTTTACACATGTTTGTAAAGGTTTTTCACAGCGTTTCCAAAAATGGCCATTTGAATATCACCAGTTTCCAGTTTTAAAACCTCTGCAACCATCTATTCTACTTAATTATTAGACATTGTAAATGTTTGACTTTTCTTTCCAGAAATCAATCATTGATAGTGCTCACTTTTTGGGGCGGCAGTAGCTCAGGAGGTAGAGCGCTCGTCTTGGGATCGAATCCCGGCTCGTCCGTGTTACATGTCGAAGTGTTAGACACTGAACCCCTAATAAGCAGGTTAGCGTCTTACATGGCTGCAATACAAGGCCGCTATTGGGAAATGTGAAGCACACTGTAAAGCGCTTTGGGAAGTCATTGACTTGAAAAGCGCTATATAAATGCAGATCATTTCATTTCATTTCACTTGCGCGGAAAATCACACGTAAAAATGGATCGTGGATTGCATTTACGCACATTTTATTTCGGCTCTAATTTCAATACGCCCTGTAAAATTGCATAAAATTATATTGGAAATTTATTGGGTCACCTACGTGTCAATAAACATTTAAATTGGTCACTACTGGCTAAAAGTGTTTTCAATACAGGCCCTCATAGTTTGCCACAGGCTAAGGACCGTGAAAAAAAGTTTGCAATTGGCTGAAAGTGGTGTCAACCAAAAGGTCGCAGCAGATTCTGCTTATTTTAAAGGGGAATTATGGGGCGATACGAATTTTTACAAAAATGATCGTCAAACAATGCCGTAATGCTTTTCGGCGGATTTCTTTCATCTTTTGGCATTATCGTGTGTTTTGGAGTACATATTTTACACAGTTGGATTCACTGGAATGTCGTGAATGTAATGAGTGTTTGCAAAAAAATAATTTTGTTTGTTGACTGCCAGGGGGCAGCACGGCGGCGCAGTGGTTAGCGCATTTGCGGCACAGTTCATGTCTTGGGAACCTCCTGCGTGGGTTCAAATCCAGCTCCAGACTTCCTGTGCGGAATTTGTATGTTCTCCCCGTGCTTGCGTGGGTTTCTTCCGGGCACTCCGGTTTCCTCCCACATTCCAAAAACATGCATTTCAGGTGAATTGGCCGGTCCAAATTGTCCCTAGGTGTGAATGAGCGAGTGAGTTGTCTGTCCATGTGTGCCCTGCGATTGGCTGGCAACCAGTTCAGGGTGTCCCCTCTCCCCTGCCCACTGCCCGATGATTGCTGGGATGGGCTCCAGCACCCCCGGGACCCTACTGAGGATAAGCGGTGCAGCTGATGAGATGAGATGAGATGAGACTGCCAGGGGACGTCATTTGCGAGCTTCACAGTTTTCGGGTATCTTGTTTCAGACTGATGGTGATGTTTCTGTAATGAGAACATATTGAAACAGTCATCATATCTTGATCCCAAGAGTTTGAGCTTTCCAATGATATGTGGCAAGACCAATTTCAGTGACTGGTGCCATCATGAAGACACAACTTCTTTTTTTCAAGTGTCTTTTTCCAAGTGCGGAACGTTAATACACCTCCATCCCTATTTTTTTATTTTGCAGCAAAGCGGATGCACTCTTTACCGCTGGGAAAGTTTGACACAAACGAAAATGTTATTACTGTGTAGTGAATCCTAGCTAGTGTATATATGGAAGGCCAAAACATGGACATCTTTTCCCGCTCGCTCGCACATCTCGCAAACAAAACATTTGTATTTATTAGACTGCGCGCCTGCAAGGCCGCCGCAAGACTGATTGGACTGAGACCAAAGCAAATAACAGTGAGGGCTGAGTGTGTTCGACTTGAAATTCCCTCCTGACCTCATTCTGGGTTTAATTACCCTGCTCAATTTAACAGCTGAACTTGTATCTTGGTTTTTTTCATGTCAAAGGAAGGCTACCTAGAATCCTATGCCCTGCCAATATGACTTGTGCACAGACTTGAGCTTGGATGTCCTCAAGTCGTCAGTGGATGTTTCATCACAGCTTAATGGACGATGCCAAAAATGTGGTGATTATTTACAAATTATAATTGTAAATATTACCTTTTTAAATGTAAATGGTCTGCATTTATATAGTGCTTTTCAAGTTAATGAAGAGCTCCCAAAGCGCTTTACAATGTGCTTACCCATTCACACACACCAATAGTGGCCATGCAGCCATGCAAGGCCGACCTGCTTATTGGGGACATTAGGGATTCAGTGTCTTGCCCAAGGACACTTTGACATATAACACGGAGAGAATCGAACCTGCGATCTCTTGATCCCAAGACGAGCGCTCTACCCCCTGAGCTAATGCAGCCCTGCAAGTCTCAACCCTTTTAATAGTTGAAAGTTTCAATTGGAGCCTAATCTTTAAACGTCTTCATCTAAGTCAGGGGTCACAAACTCGCTGCCCAGGGACCAATTGCAGCCCCCAGAATGATGGATCGAGGCCCTCGCCTCAATATGAAACTTAAAGGGCCAATGTGGATTATTTTCCCACTAGATGTTGCTGTATTCTGTTGTGCCACCGAAAACGAGTGCTCAAAGCAGAATGGAAGAAGACAAATACAGATACTTAAAGTGACTTACACTTTTGAAAAGAAGAGAAATAAGAAAAGAAAAGAAAAAAAAGAAAAACTGGAAAACATGGGCCAAAAAGGGAGAAAAAAGAAAAGTAATGAAAAGTAAAAAGTAAAATTTCATAAAAAAAGGAAAAGTCAAGTCAAGTCAAGTCATTTTTATTTGTATAGCCCTAAATCACGAAGAGTCTCAAAGGGCTTCACAGATTATTACACTATATTACACAGACTATTTTTCAGCCGACGAGAAGAGTAGGTTATTCATATGCTATGGAGTAGAAGTGAGTTTTAAGCTTAGATTTAAACATTTCCACTGAGGTTGCAGATCGGATCTCAGGGGGAAGAGCATTCCACAGCACCGGTGCCCGGATGGAGAACGCTCTCGAACCAGCAGAGCACTTCTTTCCTCTTGGGATCACCAGAAGACCGGCACTCTCAGATCGTAGGCTTCAGACCGGGACATAGGGCGAAATCAGATCTGAAAGATAAGAGGGAGCACGTCCATGTATGATTTTGTATAATACTAAGAGAACCTTGAAATCACATCTAAGGCTAACTGGGAGCCAATGCAGGTTAGCCAAAATGTGTTATGTGATCGTACTTTTTTGTCCTAGTTAAAAGACTCGCTGCGGCATTTTGTACCAGCTGAAGAGACTTGATTCTAGACTTCGGGAGACCAGAGAGTAGTGCATTATAGTAATTGAGACGGGAGGTAACAAAAGCATGAATTATAATTTCCGCATCCGACTGAGACAGATTGAACATATTTTAGCAATGTTACGAAGATGGAAGAAAGCGGTTCTAGTAATTTTCTTTACATGCGTTTCAAAGGATAGATCAGGGTCAAATATGACACCTACATTTTTAACTGAGTCATTCTGTGTGATGTGACATTTGTCAATGTTCACAGCAGTTTTTGAGAATAAGTCACGGCATTTAAATGGACCAATGACTAACATTTCGGTCTTTTCAGAGTTAAGACGCAAGAAATTGAGCGACATCCACTCTTTTATCTAAATGAGGCAGGCCTGCAAATTTCCACAGTTTAGTGTGGGAGATTCCTCGAACGGAAGATATAGTTGAGTGTCGTCTGCGTAGCAGTGGAAGCTGATATTGTACTTGCGAATAATATCACCTAATGGAAGCATGTAAGTGCTGAAAAGAGCCATAAAACCAAACCTCAGAAAGCAGGACTGCCTCAAATAGGTGAACACAACCCAACAATGGGTGCTGTCTGAAAAGTCCTTATAAAGATTCAGGCTAATTAGGGACATGTGTGTGGTGATTGAACACACTTTCAATGACAAACCCATTAGGCGCCTTTTTGACAGAGGTGCGCCAGACCCATACAAATATGATATGAATCAGAAAATGAAAGCAGCAAATGTAACTGATAAAATTGAGAGAGTTTTAAATCATTATATGTATTTTTTTATACAGAATGTTCCTTTAGTCGAACATCATTAAATATATATATATATTTTTTTTAAATTTTGATCGATTAAAATTCCCAAAAGTAAGTCTTCATTTTATTTTTGGGCATGCTGTATCCATTGTATCAAGAGAAAATACCTTTTTTTAATTAAAGAACATATATTATTCATTTTTGTTGATTATTATTACTATCTTTTTTATCATCATAATTTTTCCTAGTGTGGTTATTTTTGTTTTTGAAGACTAATAATATCCAATCATTATTACTACTGTAATCCCTCATACTGTATATTGTGGTTACAGGGAACCAGAACCCTCCTACAATATGCGAAGATATGTAAAATATAGCTACAAAAATGCCGTCTGTCAGCCACTGCTCAAAGCAAAAGGCAACCAGGGATAATTTCTTACAACCAAAAGAGTGCAGTTCAATTTAGGCGGGCCACAATGGCATGCTTCAATGGTCTAAACAAAAAAAAAAGCGCTCTGATTGCCCCTGATTTCACCATTAGTCGACGAAGGAAAATAGATTGTGGCCATAACCGTGCATTTCATTTTAGACAGCCCTAAAAGGCACGCCTTTTGACAAAAGTGCCTTCTGCCAGTCCCAGCTTTTAGCATTATGAGATCGGGGATAATGGATCGTGGTCTCACAAGTGCAGTCTTACTTGATGGTGGACAAAACGGAAAAAAATGATTTCCAGGCCCACAAAAGTGCACTCTGCCATCCCCCGCTTGCAGCAATATGTGATTAAGGATAATGGATTTTCGAAAAACTTTCCACCCATGATGCAGGAAGCTTGAAGTAAAGAGGGTTTACATTATTGTTATTATAGTGCTTTGTATTATTTTTGCACGCCAAAAATACTAAGAAAGAGCTGGTTGTCTTTTGGATGTTTATAAGATAAATGATCAATGTGACCTTGAAATGGGGGACTGAGTGTGCTGCGTGTGTTAATGAGACCGCAGAGAGAGAGGAGCGAACGTAAACAAAGCTAATGTGGACAAGTAAAAGAATAGAAAAAGTTACAACTAATACACCCATCTTTAATATTGTCCCGTGTAGTGTGAAACATAAAAATGCTTTAAAATATATGTGTAATCTTGCAAAGTGATAATTTTTTAGGTAAATGTATTTGTAATTCGATTACGTCTTTTTTGTAACTGTAACAGAAAACAATAAAAAAAAGTTATATCCTGATTACGTCAAGCTGTTACATGTATTACTCCCCAAGCCAAGTAACAACATCGTGATAACACGAAAAAATGTAATTTCAGAAATGCTTATCAAATTGGGTGCCTTTTGTGCTAATTAGTAACAAAAATAGCTTTAAGCTTGAAAACCGTAGAGACCCCTGACATAAAGTAACATAAATTTAGCAAATTGCTATGTAGCTTTGTTAGCGCAAGTAGCATACACAGGTTGAACCGGTTGCTATTTTCTTTTTACAACAGATGCTAAGTTTTATTACATTCTTTCTGTTGGGCACATTATGAACCATTGATGTTGTTTTTTCCAGGCCTCAAAATACAAGTGACATAGAAAAAAAATAATTTGCTAATTTTATTTGTTTAAATTGATCAAAACAATTAAAGGGTGAGTGTGTAATATTTAGTACCCGCTAGTGGTAAAAAATAACTTTCATTCAGTAAAAGAAAAAAAACTAAATACTAGGCAAAATACATGAACTATCATACCAATGTTAATTTTTATTGAAAAAAAAAAATCACCGGGCTAGCTTGTTGTTCCGCCTGCAGCGCCTGTTAAAAAAAGTACTAAAGCTTTAAATGTGCTACTTGTACTTAATTGATTTATTTGATTTATACTGTCATAATTGTAATCTTTATTTAAGTACTTGAATTTACCTTGATTACTTTAATCTATTTTTGAATTAAATGTAATCTATTTTTGATTGGATGTACTTTGATGGTTTGATAATCTGGTTGAATACTTGTTCAAAAAAATTCAATGAATAAGACAATACTACAGTCATTCAGTACTTGAGTAGTTTTTTTCCGAGTACTTTTTTACATTTACTCAAGTAATTATTTGGTTGACTACTTTTTACTTCAAGTTGAGTCATTAAATTCAGAATAACACAACTTTTACATATGTAACATTTTTGGCTACTCTACCCACCTCTGCAAAAACTGTGCCTCAAGGCCTCTTTGTTTTTCACATGGCTGTCTGCCTTTCGCTTTGTCTTCTCGTGGCCCAAAAAGGAAAGGTATTGAGAACGTGAGTCGCACGTTGACACTTTGTTAGGATTGCCAGAACAAGCATTGCGAACATTAAAGCCATCGTTGCCGCAAGACAACGTTTCCAAGAAAAGCTCAGAGTTCGTAGAAACATCGTATTTGCACTCACAACGAAATAACCACAGTGAAGATATTTTATAGATGGCATGAGTGGGGCTAGCGTCTCAAAAAGGGAAATGAGAAAAGGCAGGAGATGCTGGGTTTCCTCTTTAGAGACCAAGACGGACGTGTTGCTCACCGAGTGAAATTGCACAAGTTGTCGATGCTATAAAACAAACACACCGGCTGGAGAGTTTAAAAAAAATTTGAGCTTTTTGAGCTTTGTTTTACTTCGTACATTCCAAGTAAACGTTCGTACAACCAACTGAGCTGTCCTGCAATGATCTGTTTCTTTGTCGAAATAAACATACCTTAAATTCAATGAATGAACAATAGTTATTATTCTCACCAATGGAATATTTAAAAAAAGTTTTTTTTTCAGGTTATTTTTCTCATTTTGATAGGAAACAATAAAGCCCTATCATGTGTTTTCATGCTTCATGTTCAAATGAAAAAAAGTACTGACGATGGGAATATTAAGGTGTAAAACCATATAAATTATAAGGTAGGTCAAAGCGCAAAAGTTTTGTACAAAGGTATAACTTACTTTAACAAAAATGTAAAGATCATCATTTGTTATAATGTTATAATAAAATTGCGATTTGTCTCATCTCATTAGCCGTACCGCTTATCCTCATTAGGGTCGCGGGGGGGCTGGAGCCCATCCCAGCCATCTTCGGGCAGTGGGCAGGGGACAACCTGCACTGGTTGCCAGCCAATCGCAGGGCACACGGGGACAGACAACTCATTCGCTCATTCACACCTAGGGACAATTTGGACCGGCCAATTCACCTGAAATGCATGTTTTTGGAATTGCGATTTGTGTAAAAGATAAACAAAATAGAATTATTGTTGTCAGACCATGATAGACAAATCAAGCGTCATATCATATTTTTTGTAAATCTTCTGTTTTTACATGGTACATTTGTTTGGAGTCATTTTTACGTTTGCACATCATTTTTATGCAATCGATTAAATGTTTTGTTCTGTTGAGTTTGATTTTCATTTTTATATTTTAATGTGAAAAATCTTAAAACAGAAAAGTCTGTAAAAATACATTTTTGTACTTTTTACTTTTAAAGAGCTTATATACCGTTAATTTGCATATTCAATTTATTAATACATAAATAAACGCAATGAGGTGAAAATTGGCTTGAAACTTGATTGACAACACTTAAGTGGGTGATTTCGGTAGGGGTCATTTTTACAGTTGGCATATTTAACTTTTTAGTCTATATATACATTCATATAAACATTTATACATATATACATAATATGTGTGTATACATATATATGTATACATAATATATATATATATATATATATGTATATATATACATACTGCAGGGGAAGGAGTGGTCTTTTACTGCCACAGTAGCACATTGAGCACAGGAACGCTTCAAGAAAGATTGCAATAAAGCGGACTAAAAATAAATTTTGAAAAATGAGTCACAGCAGAAAAAATATCCTTATTTGGACTTATTTTAATTATATTTTCTAGCTGTTTGGGAGCTGAGCTGAAATAGTTGGTTCTCTAAAAATAGCACTAATTGCCATTACTAAAAGGATGCGCTTTACAAAAAAACATACCTGTAAAAGTATATGTTTTACCTATATTTTATTCATATATTTGATTATTTCTAATTGTGTATGCAGCACTATCAAAAAGACACGGGAAGCTTGTCGATAATAACAGTAACAGTAGCAGGTGAGCCGTGTTTTCCCTTAAGGCCGCTGTTGCCGCTTTTCGAGTACGCAATAAGTGCCAATAGAAACACGGACATTTACATAACCTTGGGCTAAAATGACAGATCGCAGGCTCATGGAGGCTTTCTCGGCTCTCTGTCTTTGTGCTGCAGGGGGGAAAAAGTGACAAGAGCATGTTACGACGATTATATTTTTACAACTGACAAAATCAATTTCAAATGTGGAGAGACTCCACAAGCTGGGAATTAAAGATGGGCTTATGTTATTTTCAAACGGCACACTAAAGCTCAAGCTACAGTGCCTGTCAAAAGTATTGGTCACCCTAAGAAATGTTTGACATGCAAACACCCATCGCTTCGGTTATCGCTGGTTCACTCTTTCATGGGTTTTGAACTAAATTGTTTTTAATGTCATTAATGTCAACATATCGTGCATTGTAATCTGATAGACAGCAGGTTGCAGGGGGAAATGATTGAGGGATTTCTGTGTTGGGTGGGTGTGACTGTCTGTGCGCAACTTGTTGGACATGTTATTTGTATCTCCTAAGTGGCTTCCTGCAAATGCCAAACGTGCTTTTTATGGTATTTTTTTCAGAATGGGCTTTCTACTTACCAGTCTTCCACAAATGTCAGATTTATGCAGAGTGCATCAAATAGTTGACTTATGAAAAGATTGTCCCACCTCAGCTGTTTATCCCTGCATGTCATCCAACGTTATAATGGTCCCTTTGTTTGCTTCTCTGATTAGTTTTCTCCTTGTTTCGGCCGAAAATTTACAGAGACTGCCAAGTCCAGTTAGGTTTGAAGTTGCCTTGTGCTTTTTCAGTTGTTATATTATTGGGAGATGTGTAAATGTTTCAAAATCTTTTTGTATTCTATTCCTGCTTTAAACGTATCCACAACTTTATCCCGGACCTGCCTGGTGTGTTCTTTGGTCTTCATAATGCTGTCGGTTCTCCAGTGTCTTCTTTCACAGACCTCTGAGCCCATCACAGAGCAGGTTCTTCTCAACTGTGAGTTTGTCATTCTTAGTAATTTATATATGCAAATATGTTGAAAATAATTTGCTTTCACTTCTCGATTGTGTCTCACATGTTGTTGATTCTTAGAAAATATTTTCAGTTTTTTAGCTTTAAATTTAAAGCCTTAAATGTAGCAACATGGCCCTGTGCATTTGTTCTGTTTGAGGACTTTTTTTAAAATTGTACTTTGCAGAATAACCCCATAACTAAATTAAAATACGTTCACTCTATCGTGGTCAAGACAGAGATGGATATTTAGGTCCAGGATGACCCTGATGTATTAAGGTGAAAGCTTTAAATTTAAGGGGGTGGAGCGGCTCCACTTCCTGTCTGCTAGCATGCACAATGTGGTTGGCCCAAGGCAGCAGTTGTCCTGCAAAGAAATTACAACATACACACAGTTTAAACTTCAGTGATATATTAACACAGATGTGATTTATGAAAAATAAAAAAAATTGGGGTCCTACTTGATAACCACAAGGCATTGAACCATAGTTTTTTTCTGATTAAAATAGATATCAAATGAATAAAGACCGATGTAGATAAAATATATAAAGATCAATATGAATATAGTAAATGTATAATAAATACATAGATATATAGATGTAATAAAAAAGTATTTGCTTTGTTTAGCAGATAATCTTGTGCATTTTAATGGTTTTTATTTAATATTATGTATCAGTTGTTATGTTTTATTGACAAAAATGTATCAAATTAAAACTACACGGAAACATTTGTACCAATGTGATTTTTATATTGTTTATTTTTTTTAAATTTGAGTTGATTGCGAGGCTTTGAATAATTGAATCATCAAGAAGCCTAGTTTTACTAAATCTTTTTCAGAATTTGTTCCATGATTTTTTTTTGTTTAAAGTGAAGTGAGTTTGACTAAAACTGTAATTGTATATATAGTTTATTGTGCTTGTAAAGAGCCAATTCTGTATGAAAAAATCTCTTTTGCTTGCTTTTGTCTATGTCTGATTATATCTGTGAAGTATTTTTGTTATACTTAAATATAAATAAATATCTCATCTCATCTCATCTCATTAGCTGCACCGCTTATCCTCAGTAGGGTCGCGGGGGTGCTGGAGCCCATCCCAGCAATCATCGGGCAGTGGGCAGGGGGCACCCTGAACTGGTTGCCAGCCAATCGCAGGGCACACAGGGACAGACAACTCATTCGCTCATTCACACCTAGGGACAATTTGGACAATTTGGACGGGGAGAACATACAAACTCCGCACAGGAAGTCTGGAGCTGGATTTGAACCCACGACAGGTTCCCATGACATGAACTGAGCCGCACAAGCGCTAACCACTGCGCCGCCATGCTGCCTTATAAATAAATATAGATACACATATTTTTTTACTGTATTATATATTGTTCTTACTATTTACAGCATAAATAAATGACAAAATTGGGTAAAAATATTAAGTAAAGAAATAAATAAAGAAGCAAAATGAACAACTAAAGGAACAAGGATGTTTTATTATAAACTATTTTTGTAAGTTTTATTTTACTATATTTTGTCGACCATTTTTTTGCATGACGTTTCTATTAACGTTATAGAATAAATGATAATCATAATAGAAGATCTGCTTTTTATTAATACTGTTTGCTGCTCCATACTAGGGTTATAGAATATATGATAATAGTCAAGTCAAGTAAAGTCATTTTTATCTGTATAGCCCTTAATCACAAATAGTCTCTAAGGGCTTCACAGGTTATTAAATATAAGAAGTTTAGGTTATTCGTATGCTATAGAGTAGAAGTGAGTTTTAAGCTTAGATTTAAACATTTCCACTGAGGTTGCAGATCGGATCTCAGGGGAAGAGCATTCCACAACACCGGTGCCCGGATGGAGAACGCTCTCGAACCAGCGGAACACTTCTTGGCTCTTGGGATCACCAGGAGACCGGCGCTCTCGGAACGAAGGCTTCGGGCCGGGACATAGGGGGAAATCAGATCTGAAAGATATGAGGGGGAAAGTCCATGTATGATTTTGTATAGTAATAGGAGAACCTTAAAATCGCATCTTAGGCTAACAGGGAGCCAATGCAGGTTGGCCAAAATTGGGGTGATGTGATCGTACTTTTTTGTCCTTGTTAAAAGCCTCGCTGCAGCATTTTGTACCAGCTGAAGACTCTTGAGTCTGGTCATCGGAAGACCGGCAAGTAGTGCATTACAGTAGTCGAGACGGGAGGTAACAAACGCGTGAATTATGATTTCCGCATCCGACTAAAAAATTGTATAGGACGAATTTTAGCAATGTTACGAAGATGGAAGAAAGCGGTTCTAGTAATTTTCTTCACATGTGTTTGAAAGGACAGATCGGGGTCGAAAATGACACCTAAATTTTTAAGTGAGTCGCTCTGTGTGATGTGGCAATTGTCTATGTTCACAGCGGTTTTAGAGAATAAGTCACGGGACTTAGATGGACCAATAACTAACATTTCTGTCTTTTCAGAGTTAAGACGCAGGAAATTGAGTGACATCCACTCTTTTATCTCAGTGAGGCAGGCCTCCAAATTTCCACAGTTTAGTGTGGCAGATTCCTCCATCGGGAGATAGAGTTGAGTGTCATCTGCGTAGCAATGGAAACTGATATTATACTTGCGAATAATATCACCTAGTGGAAGCATATAAATGCTGAAGAGAAGGGGGCCAAGCACTGAACCCTGCGGAACACCACAGGTAACACTAAATGGCTCAGATGTCAATTCGCCATATTTAACGCAGTGTGTCCTATCTGAGAGGTAGGATCTGAACCATAAGAGGACGTTTCCTGAGAGACCCATCCATTTTTCCAACCGTTCTAGCAAGATATTATAGTCGACTGTGTCAAATGCAGCACTAAGGTCCAGCAGCAGCAAAGAGTCCATAATAGTAATAAAAGCTCTATTTTTTTTATATTGTTTGTTGATCCATACTACGGTTATACAATAAATTATAATAATAATAACAGAAACTTCTTTTTCAAATACATTTTGCTGCTCATCACTAGGGTTATACAATAAAAATGATAGAAACTGTACTATTCAAAATGCTCTCTGCTGCTCCATTGATGACTCTAAAACCCTAATGTTTATTCAGACAGGAAGTGCTTCGGTAACTGTGCACACAGATAACAACTGGCGGTCAGCTAACTCCGGGGAGGCTTAACGCACGGAACGTCATGTGTGCCACTGGGCTCTGATGTTTATCAGCGGGGCCTCTCGGTGTCCCCATTTTAATCCGGCCCTTTTTCCATATTGCATTAACGCTTTCACTAAGTAAAGTGATCCGCGTAGCGTGTGCCCAGTTACCTTCACTTTATGAACGCACCTCCTCAGTGAAAGCCGCCGTGTCGCTTTACTGCCCCAGTGTTGGCATAAAGTGGTGGAATCAGGTGGCAGCAGCAAGTGAGTACCCTGCATAACACTCAAAAGTGGCAATGTTCGTCAAATAAGTGAAAAAATCAGACCAAAGCTGCAGCTGTTTATGGGCACGAAATTTCTATTAAAAAAAAAAAAGGCGTAAAATGAGTATTAGACTACTTTTTGGTGTGTTTTAGTCCTTTTAAGTGCATTATTATTGTCCAATAATATTTAAAATAAAGCCTTTGTTCGGTAACCCACTGTGTGGTCTGATGAGTGCTTCGTTAGGAGTTTGTGAATCGACATTATGCTTTCTGGGGGGAGCTCAGTGTATCTGATTTTAAATCATACATTATAGCATCATTGCTCATTTTTTAAATGTATGTGTGTGTATGTGTGTCTGTGTGTGTGTGTGTCTGTCTGTCTGTCTCGCTGTCTGTCTTTCTGTTTGTGTGCATTTGTCCTCTTCAATATATCTCCTTGTAATACATTAGCCATTCCTGTGCATCTTTGAATCCAAGCTGATTCAAGCAGACAGGAAGCCCACACAGGTGAATAGTGGATGTAGCAGTGTGAAAAAGAGAGCGCAAAATAATTCTGGGTGGGGCCGAGGTGATGGGTATAACAAGCTCCTAGTCTTCCCTTGATTTGCCAACTCATTTTCCTTCACCAAATGCGGTTTCAACAAGGCCAGTGCCTATCGTCTGTAGAAAACTAAGAGAGGAATGAGAATTATTAGCATAGGCAGATTGTTAGCCACAAACACCAGTATCTATCATCTGAATGATATTAAAGGGTATAATTCTCCCAAATCAAGGTGGTTGAGGATAGAGCTGAACATGTAAAAAACACCACTTCATAATCAAAACGGGTGTAGGGCCCAACAGGGCAGCATTTTCTTCCATCCCCCTACCCAACCTACTCACCAAGGCCCCGGTAGCACCTAAGCATGCCACTTCCAGCCCAGCGACGCAGCACAGGGTCACCCGGCCCTCACTGTCAAGTTTTAGTTTTAAAACCATGCCCAATTAAGTATTTTAGACAACTTTTGGGTTTCCTCCGAGCGACAGCGGTAAGCCCCAAAACACAGAAGAAGTGGTCCATTGTTATAATGAAAGGAACACAACGTCAAGTTAATAATCTCATCTCATCTCATTAGCTGCACCGCTCATCCTCAGTAGGGTCGCGGGGGTAATGGAGCCCATCCCAGCAATCACCGGGCAGTGGGCAGGGGACATCCTGAACTGGTTGCCAGCCAATCGCAGGGCACACAGGGACAGACAACTCGCTTGCTCATTCACACCTAGGGACAATTTGGACCGGCCAATCCACCTGAAATGCATGTCTTTGGAATGTGGGAGGAAACCGGAGTGCCCGGAGCACCCCCACAAGCACGGGGAGAACATACAAACTCCGCACAGGAAGTCCAGTAGCTGGATTTTAACCCACACAGGAGGTTCCCAAGACCTTAGAACTGTGCCGCACATGCGCTAACCACTGCACGCCGTGCTGCCCAATTTAATAATGATTTCCTTAATTATTTCTTGACTTGATCTGTTGACCATGAAATTGCTCTTCTTTATTAAAGTGTACATTGTGTGTAATATTAAGCTCATTTTTTATCATAATAGTCAAGTCAAGTCATGTTTATTTGTAAAGCCCTTAATCACAAAGAGTCTCAAAGGGCTGCACAGATCAAAGACTATTGCAAACTACAGATTATTATAACACCATCCCCTTATATTGTCAACATAAAATATAGGTTATTCATATGCTATAAAAAAGAAGTGTGTTTTAAGCTTAGATTTAAACATTTCCGCTGAGGTTGCAGATCGAATCTCAGGGGGAAGAGCATTCCACAGCACTGGGCCCCGAATGGAGAAAGCTCTCGAACCTGCGGATCTCTTCTTAGCTCTTGGGATTACTAGTAAACCAGCATTTTCAGAGCGAAGGCCCCGGACCGGAACATAGGGGGGAATTAAATCTGAAAGATATCAGGGAGCAAGTCCATGCATGATTTTGTATACTACCAACAGAACCTTGATATCACATCTTAAGCTAACAGGGAGCCAATGCAGGTTAGCTGAAATCGGGGTAATGTGGTCAAACTTTCTTGTCTTAATTAAAGACCTCGCATCCGACTGAGACAGCATAGGGCGAATTATAGCAATGTTGCGAAGATGGAAAAAAGCTGTTCTTGTAATATTCTTAACGTGTGTTTGAAAGGACAGAAATTTTTGACTGACTCACTATGGGTGATATTACATTTGTCAATGCTCAGAGCTGTTTTTGAGAACATGTCACGGCATTTAGATGGACCAATAACTAGCATTTTGGTCTTTTCAGGGTTAAGGCTCAAGAAGTTGAGTGACATCCATTCTTTTATCCCAGTGAGGCAGGCCTCCAAATTTCCAAAGTTTAGTGTGGAAGATTCCTCCATCGGAAGATATAGTTGAGTGTCATCTGTGTAGCAATGAAAACTGATATTATACTTGCGAATAATATCAACTAATGGAAGCACGTAAATGCTGAAAAGAAGGGGGCTCGTAGCATATTATCAGAGGGGAAAAATTGACAATATATTTGTCAATCGTGATTATTTGTGTGACAATTCGTAGCCTCCAAAAATTCCCAATTGTGACAGCTCAACTGTAGTTGTCAAATAATTCCAATTGTCCCTTTAAGCTTACCGTATCTGTATTTGGACCTGAGATATATGTTGTTTCACAAAAAAAATTATAGATCTAGCTTCTGTTTCACTTTTGCTGTCAAAAAAAAGATACATAAAGGTCCAATTCCACGCGTACTCCCTGGGCTCCTTTTTAGGGGATATGAGAGGAAAAGTTGGCAGCCGTTAAGTTTTCCATGAGCTCAGCAAGCGAGCTATTCCAAATGGAGAGTAAGATCTCTTTTCAAAGTCACAACAAAGCTTTACTGGAAGGCGCTTGCGTCAATATCGGACAAGAAGGGCGTCAAGAGGAGGAGAGATGAAGGGTGAGAATTAGAGCCCTTACATAGTTGTCATGGCGATAACAGACTTTGGTGGTCCATAATTCTGCACTAGTCACTTTGTTTAGTGAAGAATGTATCGCTCTCTAATAAGGTTCAAGTAATGTTGTCAATTCAGTGTGTAAATACCAAGACAAACAAAATATTACTCCATGGGCCATTTGTACAAAAACAAATGTTTGCATCACAGGCTTTTAAGAGGTCAACGCAAGGAACCAGCGGATCTGTTTTAAGTGTTCCATTTGGGCTTTCATACACCAGAGAGGAAAAAGAGAATGGGAAGAGAGCAAATTGGACAATAGGGAACAGGAATATATATATATATATATATATATATATATATATATATATATATATATATATATATATATATATATATATATATTGGGTAAAGTTATTCGGAGGTAAAGGGGGGCGGATCCTTTTTATCATTTACAGGCTCGAATAGGCTAAAGGGGCAAAACAAAGCTTGCAATTGGCCGAAAAAGATGAAAGTGAATAGCATGTTTGGTTGAAAACGGCATAGAGAAAACATGTTTTACTATTCTGTATTTCTAAATATTTTACTCTCTTGGATTTACTACACTCACGGATATAAGAGGACCATGGTTGCACATTATTATTGAACGCAACGACTTCGGTGAGCTACTCCGGCTATATATTTTCCCAGTATCTTGTTTCAGACTGATCTCGATGTTTCTGTGATGAGTCTATTTTTAAATTAAACTCAATTCCAAGTGTTTATTGTCATATGCACAATAAAGTTGCGAGCAGAAAAGAAAATAGAAACTAAGGAATGGTTAGCATTTCTTGAATCCCAAGACTTTAACCTTCCGAATGATATTTGGAACAATGTATTTGAGTAACATCGTACGGACACTGTTTCCGTATATGTCTGAGACACGTATTTGCTTCTTTGCAAGCTTTCGGAATGTTAAGGGGGTAATAAGTTTGACTGAACTATCTGACTGTTTTGTCGACGTTCCCGCCTTATCTATGGAAGATATAGGACGAAAAACTATTTTTTTGGGGTGCGCCCTATAACCCGGTGCGCCTTATAGTGCGGAAAATACGGTATATATATATATATATATATATATATATATATATATATATATATATATATATATATAGGTCTGAGGTCATCAGATCGAACCTCCTGTGTGGAGTTTGCATGTTCTCCCTGTGCTTGCGTGGGTTTCATCGGTGTCCTCCCACATTCCAAGAACATGTATGTTAGGTTAATTGGCCATTGGCCGGTTAATTGTTAGGTTATTTGGCTAGGTGTGAATGAGTGAGCGAATTGTCCGTCCCTGTGTGCCTTGCGATTGGCTGGCAACCAGTTCAGGGTGTCCCCTGCCCACTGCCCGAGGATGGCTGGGATGAGCTCCAGCACCCCCGCAACCCTACTGAGGACAATATGTGCAGATAATGGATGGATGGATATATATATATATATATATATATATATATATATATATATATATATATATATATATATATATATGTGTGTGTGTGTGTGTGTGTGTGTGTGTGTGTGTGTGTGTGTGTGTGTGTGTGTGTGTGTGTGTGTGTGTGTGTGTGTGTGTGTGTGTGTGTGTGTGTGTGTGTGTGAACTAAGGATAAGCAGTTCAGATAATGGACGGATGAAAGTGGGTTAAAGTTGCGTATTTGACAAGAAATACGGGGGAACTGACTTTTTTCATGTTATCATTTTTATTGGCTTATTGTAGTTATTATTATTTTCACTGTTCTTGGCTAATAAAGCTTTGTACTGGACAGTAACTTCATCTTTTGTACTTCTTTAGCCCTATTTCTGGTTTTATTCATACTATGTGGTATATTTATAACCATTGACTGAACATTAGTGTTCCTACAAGGCAGTTGAATTATTAGGGGTTTGGTTGCATTTGATGACCTTGGAACGGATTAATTCAATGGAGAAACACATTTGGATTTAATTTAACCGTTTCTTTACACAACGTCACTGCTGAAATCAATGAAATTCATAAGATGAGTTTTACTTTATTTAATTGCAAATATTTTGGGCCTTCGTTGCCATGAACCTAAACAGTTGTTCCCTTTGTTTTTTTTTAATACAACCAGTTTTAGCACACCAATCAAAATGAAACAACAGTTGTTAGCTTTGTCTGTGTACTTCTTGAATTTACCGTTTAGGTCACATGCTCTTTTCCAAACAGCTGCCAAGGAGGTCAAAAGTACCGAACAAAATGGGGTGAGATTGTGGGAACGCAACAAAGCTGTGTTTATAGTCCAAAGTAAACATTTGACGAGGTCAAGCGAAGTTGGAGGTGTCTACGATTAAGTGAACAAATCTTTCAGCGAGTTGGAATGTGGGAAAAACCACTATTGTGATCTTCTGGTCATTTTGCAGCCTGAAAGGGTCAGTATGATGATGTCTTTGGCTTGCCGCAAACAAAGATGAAAGCAAAAACGTCCCCGGAAAAGCAAGAGGGGCCCCTCGCTCCAAGAAATGATATGTGTGTTTCTCCAAGAAACACACTTTGATATGTGCGTTTATTTGCATTCCCTGATATACATTTTTTAACTAGTGCAGTAAATGTACTGTAGATAAGGGTGACGTCAGGCCGTTAGGACAACTGAGAAACAAACTGAATCTTACTGATAATATTACTATTGTTTTCTTTTATAGTTGGCATTGAACAGGAACTTCTATTCTTTGTCCTATACATTATAAGTCATAACCATTTACATTCTATAACGTTTAATGAAAACATTTATTTATCCGATTTTTTACATTCTTGGGTTCGTTTTTTTGGAACTTATTTATCAAATTTATGATTTTCTGTTTGCATTTTTTATTTACTTTGTGAAAAGGTAAATTAATAAATCAATCCTTTTTTATGTATTTTCTATGTTATGATTTTTTTAGGTAGGGAAAATACTTCTTAAATACAGTAAATAAATATATATCTATACTTTTGTAATTTTTTTTTTTTTAGACAAATTATTTGTTAATGTTTTTGGTTGTTTGTTAAGCAGGGAAAATATCACTCTAAATATAGTACTGTATAAAACTATTCAGGTATACCATCACTAACTAAATTTTATTAATGTGAATAACTGATATTTCATCCAGAAAAAAACTAAAAAGTTATGTGTGTGTGACTTGGTTACCAATAGCAGTCATTAGATTTTATAAGTACTATATCATAGTTTTTTTTTATTCGTTTTTTTTTGTAGAACACAAGAATATGGTATTTGTTTTTTTGCAAAGGATAAAGAATATATGCACATTTGTATTGTTATACCTTTGCAGTAGTTATATTCATAGTATATAAAAGTAGATCAACATTGAATTGTGTTATGTATAGCTTACATCATTTGAATATTTTACATATGTTTCATTTTCTGCAAATGAAGGTCTGAGAAATATGAACTAAGCAGCTCAACATGGGCAGCAAGGTACTGAAAATAGGGTTCGTATGGGTGCTTGAAATTCTTGAAAATGCTTGAATTTTAATGTTCTGTTTTCAAGGTCAGGAAAATGCTATGTGCTTTAAAATGCTAGAAATTGTTGATTGCCACATTTCTTGGCAGTCCGACTCTAAAGTATATATACGGCCCGTTGGTCTTTTTAATCCGGCCCGCCAAACATCTCCCAGTTATATCAAAAAATATACCAGCAAACTTTGTTCATTTACTTTCCCCTGTAATGCCCACATTTCCCCAATAGATAGCTTAAGTATTTGCCCCCTTTTCTTCGCGCTTAAGCTTTTCCCTGAAGAAGCACTCTCCTTCTCGGTTTTCGCAGTAATGCTTTCTTCCTTTTAAAAACAAACATCAGTTTATCAAAGAAAGGAAAAGTCGACAGTGAGTGCCGAGTGTTTAAAACAGAATGGAGTCATGTCAAGTCAAGTAATTTTTATTTGTATAGCCCTTAATCGCAAAGAGTCTCAAAGGGCTTCACAGGTTATTACACATAAACAGTTTAGGTTATTCATATGCTATAGAGTAGAAGTGAGTTTTAAGCTTAGATTTAAACATTTCCACTGAGGTTGCAGATCGGATCTCAGGGGAAAGAGCATTCCACAACACCGGTGCCCGGATGGAGAACGCTCTCAAACCTACGGAACACTTCTTGGCTCTTGGGATCACCAGAAGACCGGCACTCTCAGAACGAAGGCTTCGGGGTGGAACAACAAAATATTTCCGATCAAAGGCTGTATGCTTGATATGTCAAGAAAGCGTCGCGGTTTTTAAGGAGTACAATATTAGCCGTCACTTTGTCACGAAGCATTCCAATAATGCCAGCAAGCTGTCGGTGCAAGAACGGGGAGCTACAGCTGAAAGAATGGCAGCCAATTTACTGTCCCAGCAACATTTTTTTCACCGACAAACTGCGCTTTAGGAGTCAACTACCAAGGCAAGCTTTTTGCTGGCATTCAAATTAGCAGCAGCTAGCAAGCCTTTTTCCGAAGGTGAGTTTTTGAAAGACTGCATGGTGGAGACTGCAGGTGTTCTGTGTCCGGAAAGTCGAGGCAATTTCGAAAAATCAGTTTGTCACGTCGGACTGTGACTCGCCGTGTGGAACTAATTGATGAACATATAGCTAGCCAGCTAAACAAAAAGGCAGAGTTCTTTCAGTTATATTCACTTGCACTGGATGAAAGTAATGACATGAAAGACACAGCGCGGCTCATAATTTTTATCCGAGGAATAAATAACAACTTTGAGATAATGGAGGAGTTTTTGACCATGGAGTCCCTGAAGGGAACAACGCGGGGAGAGGACATACAGTATATGAAAAGGTGTCAGCTGCAATCGAGAAACATAAACTACCTTGTAGTAAACTTGCCATTGTCACGACGGATGGATCACCAAATTCAACAGGAAAAAACGTTGGGCTGCTAAAACGAATCCAGGATAAAGTAAAAGAGGAAAACCCTGAACAGGATGTTATTTTCCTTCACTGTGTCATCCATCAGGAATCACTTTGTAAGTCTGTATTACAGCTTAGTCATTTTGCAAATCCAGTCGGAAACTTGTGAACTTTATACGCGCAAGGGGACTCCAGCATCGTCAGTTCATCACGTTCCTGGAGGAAATTGATGCGGATCATCAGGACATACTTTACCACTCTCGTGTCCGGTGGTTAAATTTGGGCAAAGTGTTTCAACGCATTTGGGACCTGAAAGAGGAGATTGGCGCATTTTTAGAGTTCAATGAGAAATCTGACGAATTTCCTGAGCTACGAGTCCAGAACTGGCTTTGTGATTTTGCGCTTGCTGTGGACATATTTTCACACTTGAATGAGCTGAATGTGAAACTGCGGGGGAAAGATCAGTTTGTGCACGACATGTACAAACATGTTACAGCGTTCAAATCTAAGCTCATATTATTCTCCAGACAAGTTGCGTACACACCTTTCACTCATTTCGCCACACTTGACACTCAAAAAGAGGCGACGCGATATGCAAAGAAATACAGCAAATCACTGGATGACCTGCACAGAGAATTCAGTCGCCGGTTCTCTGATTTTGAAAACATTGATGAGTCACTTCAGCTCGTGTCTTGTCCCTTCTCACAAGACCCGGAAACAGTACCACATGAGGTGCAATTGGAACTGATCGATCTTCAGTCTGACGCCACTTTGAAGGAAAAGTTCAACACTCTTAAACTTAACGACTTTTATGTTTCTCTGAACGAACCCACCTTTCCAAACCTACGGAGGATGGCACAGAAGATGCTGGCCTTGTTTGGCTCGACCTATGTATGTGAGCAGACATTCAGTGTTATGAACATGAACAAAGATCTAGGATAACTGACCAACACCTCGGATCGATCCTGAGAATCGCCACAACAAAACTTACCCCAGACTCTGATGCACTGACAAAACAGGGAGATCAACAACACTGTTCCCACTGAAACTGATGGTGAGTTTTCCTGCTTTGTTTATTCAACTGAAATGTATTTAAATTACTCATAAATCATTAATAAGTCAAATCCTGTATGTAATTTATATAACACTCAATCCATCTGTTCTTGGCTCGGCCCCTCTGTCAAATTTTAGAACTCATTGTGGCCCTCGAGTCAAAAAGTTTGCCCACCCCTGCTCTAAAGTATAGACCAGGGATCAGCAACCTTTTTGGTTTGAAGTCTAAAATTTCCATGTAAATCAGTGTGCAACACCTAGATTAATGATTCGCACAACTTTTTATTACAACTAACAGAGCTGTAATTTTACACCAGTCCAAATATACAACATGAAAATACATTAAGGAAAGCACGGCGGATGAGTGGTCAGCGCGTCCACGGCACAGTTCTGAGGTCATGAGATCGAACCTTCCTGTGGGGAGTTTGCATGTTCTCCCCGTGCTTGCGTGGGCTTCCTCCGGGCTTTCCGTTTTCCTCCCACATTCTAAAAACATGCATGTCAGGTTAATTGGCCGGGCCAAATTGTACCTAGGTGTGAATGAGCAAGTGAGTTGTCTGTCTTTGTGTGCCCTGCGACTGGCTGGCCACCAGTTTGAGGGTGTCCCGTACCCACTGTCTGAAGATGGCTGGGATGGGCTCCAGCACCCTCGCGACCCCACTGAGGATAAGCAGTGCAGATGATAGATGGATGGATGGATGGATGGATGAATATACACTGAAATTGTATAACTGACCAATTCATCTTCCACTATCTTCATCAACAATGAATTACAGTCAAAAAACAAGTAATATGGACAGCTAACATACCATTCATCAATGAAATCTTATTGCAGAAAATATCAAAAATTTAAATAACAGCAACAAGGCAGAAGGCTACTTGAAAATAAGTGCAACAGAAATAACCACTGAACCGCAGCACGCACGCACGCACACACACTCGTGCTCTTCGTTAACGCATTTTTTAAAAAATGATCATTATTTTTTTTATTATTACTCGCGTGCCACTGGTTAACCCCTCGCGTGCCACTGCTGGCACGCGTATCATAGGCTTCCAACCCCTGGTATAGACCATGCAAAAAATTAAGATTTTTTGTTTAAAGTGCGTGAAAATGACACCAACACACCTGCTTTAGTGGCTTGTCTATATGGCGATTTCCTATGAAGTGTCACTGCCCCCTACTGGTCGCACCCAAAAGGACAGCTCTATTAAGAAAACCAGGCTTGTCTTTGGCTTGTCGCCCTGAAAAAAAGACATCTATTGCTCCCAAACGGCTCCTCAAATGTTTTGTTTTTTTAATGACCGAGTGAAAACACATGTTGGCTGGGAGAGAGATAGTTGACACCAGGCTGTCCATGCCCAAGACACACCACAAGAAATGGTGCCCCTACAACCCTAGTGGTTAAAGGATCCAACAAACCAACCATTAAATTTGTATTTTTCTTAATCAAATTTACTTTGCTTTAATCTTTAGTTGTTTTTGGTTAAGGTTAAGGGATCCAAACATCAACCAACCCACCCTATTATTATTAATAACCAAATTGTTCAGTAATTAGTCATTTCATATGTTTTGCAGGGGGTCACTGAAAACACATGAAATAAAAATTAAAATATTCAAAGATCTTCATAAAAAGTAAAATGCAATATTTTTTACACACTGAACAGATATAAAGTTAAACAACATTAAGTCCCTAAAAATCCAAAACAAAAAATAAAAAAATTAAAATAATAACTCTTAAGTGCTATAATTAAATAATACAATGCAAAATAAAAACATTTACAATTAAGTTTTAACCATCTTAAGACATAGATACTCCGAAAAAAAGCAAAAAATATAAATTAAAATAAGTAAACAAACTACAAAAGATCAGCAGTCTCTAAGATTGAAAGATTGAATGCTCATTGCTTTAGAGCAATCAATATAATTAAAATGAGTCCAAATTTGGCTTATTTTCGGTCCTTTTATAATTACACTATTTTCTCTTTTTTTTGTCTTGAACCCCATTATTACCCAACACCTATAGAGCCTTTTCCGTGTTTGTAAACAAGTGTGATGTAGCCAAGCTGTGCATGCATTGTTGAAGAAGAATGGCAGAATTAATGTCAGTTTATAGCAGCTCATTGATCTAGGACCTAGATCATGGATAGGAACAGCTCAAAATAGCACAAAGTATGTGCTAGCAGCAAGACAGCGACCGTATTTTGATCATCAAAGTCAACAACAATAAAAACGTTATTTTGAGCTGTGCTGGATTTCTTCTTTCAATGTACTGGAAAAAATGAAAAATTGGTCTTGAAAGTGCTTGAATTTGGCCATGAAAAAGGTGTACGAACACTGTAAAAAAACTGTATATGCAAAGCGTTCAAGCCACGAAATCAAATACCCCGTCTTAACTAACAAACACCACGTTCAACTCAGCTACATGAGACACTCTATCTTTCAATTACGCCCATGCAATCATACACGGACAACCACATCCAGGGGGCTCCGGTTTCTTCCTTGGTCTCTCTTGTCTCAAGTGGACTTATTTGTAATGTATTTTTCAAATCTCCAAATGAACAAAAAATAATTATGAAATGTAACCGTGTTCCTATTGAATATCATTATTAATGGCAAATTCTAATTGTCGAGACTGGGACAATTGCTTCATCGCAGTTTGTTTGATGCCCTTTGAATGCAGCATCCACTCGAAACTGCTTAATTAATGAGCGAAATAAACATGTTAGAATGCAGTGGTTGGTGTTTTGTCTTCATGTACACAGCTACATGTTAAACTATGCGACAAACAAGTACAGAAAGAGATTCATCCGGGCGCTCCTAATTATATTATCAATAAAGAAGAAGAGATTATGGTGAAATAAAAGAATTGAGAACTAAAATCTTTACTTTGTTCCTTTTGCATCACAAATCTTTAAAAGGCTCTTGGCAATTTTTCTGTGTTGCTGGTACAGAAATCAAGAATGAGCGTGAAGTTCAGGTTGAATCAAATCGTTTTTTTAAGGTAGCTCAGAATTGGAACAGGAGTGAATGTTAAAATTCTAAATCGAAGGAAATTTATGTTATCAGTTTAGCCACTCAAAAGTGCTTTCTGATGGTATGATGGGAAAATGAATTGTGGCAGCATGAGTGAGGTTTTTTTTAGGTGGAAATGCAGTGACTGTGAAAAGAGGGACGCTAGGAAAGACCCAAAATGCATTCTGCCTGTCCCCACTCACAGCAATATGCAATCGGGTATAATGGCTCACAGAATATTTTTTAACAGAGGCCGCGAAAATCGAAGCGCGAAGTTGCAAGGGATAACAGTAATAGTACAGTGCCATATATTTCATGAAACTTAATGGGAAAAAAATATTTGTAAAGGTATGCAAAGGGATGGTTTATGAATAAGGGATATCAGTATTTAATATATTCTATGTGCCTAGTAAAAATGACTAAAATTAGTTCGGAATAGTTAAGCAAACAAATCAGTATTGATACTATGCACATACTGAACCTATTTTTAAGTATCAGGTACTCCTCATGGCCATAGATACCAGCTACTGGAACAAAAAGCAATACAAATATGATGTTGAGAAAGTCTTCTATGGAAATAGGCTCTGCCATACTGCAGTAGCCAGACACTTGTCATTCAATCAAGAGTAGGGCCTACTCCTGGGTTCTGCAATTAATATTAGTGAGTATGTTTTGCCCTTAGACAAGTTTAGTCAACCATCCATAATATTACGATTAAAATATCACCAAGAGTAGGTATAAAAGTAAAGAGTGAATATCAATAAAAAATCAGTAGTTGGTATCCGTACGAAAAAGTGGTATTATGGTATTGAACATAAAAGCGATACAAATCTGATGTTGAGACAGTCTCCTTTATAAATACAGTAGTACAATCTGTACTCTAGCAGTGGGAAACATGGGCACAGGTCAATGAGTTCAACTGTGAATAGGGCCTACTCATGGTATTTGTAATTATATCAGTGAATACGAACTCTGCCTGGCTTGCAAACATTCGAGTATGATGGATTTAAACTGTAAATATGTTATTCTACTGTTGCATACTGTGAGCCATTCTTGCTTATTATGCGATTCTTGCCTAGTTCAATAGTAATAATATTGTTGATACGATAACATGTTGTTGTGAGTGAAAACAGGTGTTGATACGATAACATTTAGTTGTGAGTGAAAACAGGTCTCAACTGTTTTTTCTCACTCGCCCCTCCCTTTAACAGAAAAGACCTTATGTAAACTAGGGCGTTCCTAATACAATAAAAAGGCAAGGACAATGGAGACTGTTTCAGAGTGAGCAGACTGTAAGGGTAGTCTCCGGTCATTCTCCTTGCAAGTAAATTATACTCACGTCTCTGTGTCTTCTTTAAGTGCAGGTTTTATTACAAGTGTTGGGGTTAACCCAACAGAGTATACGAAAAATAGTACATACGAACATTTTTTCAGGATGTCGGAAAATATACAGGCATTGCTGTAAGTTAGATTTTGTATTGTGTGCACCTTTATCTGAGTAGAGGACAGAGCTGTAGTGCTTGTTTCCACCGTGTGACGCTGTGAGATGTCACCCAGCATCCACCCCGAAGAAGAAATCCGGCTTCTACTTCCTGGTTTGTGTGTATACACACTGCACTATATCTCTAGCATGCAAATAACTTTGACAATTTTTTTGTATAATATCTCGTGCATCCATTCGATATGGTTGGTGTATAGCTTAAGAAAGGGTGAGATGTTTCTTTTAAAATAAAAGTAGAAAAAGGAAGCTTGATGCTGTAGAGAAAATTGTTTGATAGCCTTTTTCCGCCCACTTTTTACCACTGAGCAGGAAGTCGCCTAACTCTTCCAGACGTAAGTTCAACTTAACTTTATTTATCTTTACAGTGGCTTGTGAAAACTATTTGGCCCCCCTTGAACTTTGTGACCTTTTACCACATTTCAGACTTCAAACATCAAGATATAAAACTGTAATTTCTTGTGAATCATCAACAATAAGTGGGACACAATCATGAAGTGGAAAACACTTTATTGGATATTTTAAACTTTTTTAACAAATTAGAAACGAAAAAGTGGGTGTGCGAAATTATTCAGCCCCTTTACTTTCAGTGCAGCAAACTCTGTCCAGAAGTTCAGTGAGGATCTCTAAATGATTCAATGTTGATCTAAATGACTAGCGATGATAAATGGAATCCACCTGTGTGTAATCAAGTCTTTGTATAAATTTACCTGCACTGTGCTAGTCTAAGAGGTCTGTTTAAAGCACACAGAGCATCATGAAGAACGAGGAACACACCAGGAAGGTCTGAGATACTGTTTTGGAGAAGTTTAAAGCTGGGTTTGGATACAAAAAGATTTCCCAAGCTTTAAACATCCAAAGGAGCACTGTGCAAGCAATAATATTGAAATGGAAGGAGAATCAGACTACTGAAAATCTACCAACATCGGGCTGTCCCTCTAAACTTTCAGCTCATACGAGGAGAAAACTGATCAGAGATGCAACCAAGAGTCCGACGATCACTCTGGACAAAGTGCAGAGGTCTTCAGCTGAGGTGAGAGAATCCGTCTATAGGACAACAATCAGTTGTATACTGCACAAATCTGGCCTTTATGGAAGAGTGGCAAAAAGAAAGCAATTTCTTAAAGATATCCATAAAATATGTCGTTTAAAGTTTGCTACAAGCTGCCTGGGAGACACACCAAACATGTGGAAGAAGGTGCTCTGGTCAGATGAGACCAAAATCGAACTTTTTGGCAACAATGCAAGACGTTATGTTTGGCGTAAAAGCAGCACAGCTCATCACCCTCAACACACCATCCCCACAGTCAAACATGGTTGTGGCAGCATCATGGTTTGGGCCTGCTTTTCTTCAGCAGGGACAGGGAAGATGGTTAAAATTGATGGGAAGATGGATGGAGCCAAATACAGGACCATTCTGGAAGAAAAACCTGATGGAGTCCGCAAAAGACCTGAGACTGGGACGGAGATTTTTCTTCCATCAAGACAATGATCCAAAACATAAAGCAAAAGCTACAATGGAATGGTTCACCAAAAAAACATATTGAGGTGTTATAATGGCCAAGTCAAAGTCCGGACCTCAATGTACTTGAGAATCTGTGGAAAGAACTGAAAACTGCTGTTTACAAACGCTTTCAATCCCAACTCACTGACCTCGAGCTGTTTTGCAAGGATGAATGGGCAAAAATATCAGTTTCTCGGTGTGCAAAACTGATAGAGACGTATCCCGAGCGACTTGCAGCTGTAATCCCAGCAAAAGGGGGCACTACAAAATATTGTCTCAACGGGGCTGAATAATTTTGCACACCCACTTTTTCTTTTTTTTATTTGTTAAAAAAATTGAAATATCCAATAAAGTGTGTTCCACTTCATGATTGTGTCTCACTTATTGTTGATTCTTCACAAGTAATTACAGTTTTATATCTTTATGTTTAAAGTCTGAAATGTGGCAAAAGGTCACAGAGTTCAAGAGGGGGAAATAGTTTCGCAAGCCACTGTATCTTTATAGTCAAGTCATGTTTATTTGTATAGCTCTTAATAACAAAGAGCCTCAAAGGGCTTCACAGACCACAGAATGTCAACGCCTAATGTGTAGCTTTGTTTTTCAGTACTATGCTTTATCATTCAGTTTGCTTTGGAACGTTATAAAGCATATTGCTTTATTAAACGTTTTTTTTTTTCTGTTTCAAAACAATACAGGTTACTTATACAAGCCTTAAACATACATTACATACAAAATACAGACTGGAGCAACTTACGAACGAATTCAACTTAGGAACGATCGTCCGGAACATATCTCGTTTGTAAATAGGGCAGTGTCTGTATGTCCATCCATTAGAATTACTATTTTTCTTCATGCTATGTAGCACTCAAGCCGGTGGCACGACACATTGCCGCAACACCTAGAAGGTAAACTATACACACTGTCCCTTTAAGTCTTTAAAACAGAGCCATAAAAACAAACATATAAAAAAATTGAGAGAACCACAACTGGTGGTTAGCGCTTGTGCGGCACAGTTCATGTCATGGGAACCTGTCGTGGGTTCAAATCCAGCTCCAGACTTTCTGTGCGAAGTTTGTATGTTCTCCCCGTGCTTGCGTGGGTTTCCTCCGGGCACTCCGGTTTCCTCCCACATTCCAAAAACATGCATTTCAGGTGAATTGGCCGGTCCAAATTGTCCCTAGGTGTGAATGAGCGAATGAGTTGTCTGTCCCCGTGTGTCCTGCGATTGGCTGGCAACCAGTTCAGGGTGTCCCCTGCCCACTGCCCGAAGATGGCTGGGATGGGCTCCAGCCCCCCCGCGACCCTAATGAGGATAAGCGGTACGGCTAATGAGATGAGATGAGACAACTGGTATTTTAAGACAAAATTCAATAAAATCACAAATACCGCTCTCCAGACAAAAGCTAATTCTTCAGCACATTTTATTTCCCTGTGTGTCACTTGAGGATTTGATCAAATCTATGAAATAATCAGGGCCATAGCGACGCAAACGCACATAACGCGCACTGCGTAGGACATCAAGTGCCGAGGAGGGCACCAAAAGAAGACAGGGTTGTGAGAAAAAACTTGTAAAGTGTTAAACGTGTTAATTATATGCGCTAATACGGTTGAACAATACAAGAGCAGCCTTAACCACATTTACCGAGAAAAGGGGTGAATCTGATTTGTGCCCCGACCTATCTCCAGTCTCATGGTGCCCTATTGGCAGGGTTGGGTAGTGTTACTTTAACTTGATTACTTTCAATTACTTTTGGATTACTCCAATACCAAATTGCTAATATAAGACAAAAGAAGCTAAATATGAATAAAATTACAAAATTTTGTGCAGGCTTGGGGAGTAACGGAATACATGGAACGGCAAAAAGGACGTTGGCAAGTTGTTTGGATTTATTTTAATTTTTTTTCTGTCGCATTTTATGTTAGTTTTGCCGGAGATCAAAGAGATCAAAGCCAGGAGAGAAAGCTCACCACGTGTTGTGAGTCATAATCGTATTCATATTTAGTTTCTTTTGTCTTTTATTAGCATATTTGGTATTGGAGTAATCCAAAAGTAATTGAAAGTAATCAAGGTAAAGTAACCCTACCCAACCCTGCCTATTGAATGCGACGGCTCCGGCGACAGCCTTTAATACCAGAACAAGTGTGCGTATTAAAAAAAGAAAAAAGAAAAGCACCAGGAACAAAACTGAATTTGATTGTGGTTTTATCAAGTATTTATTGCGAAGTAAAACACCAGGATACAACAAATTTGTTTGGTAATGATAGTGTTGGGCGGATCGTGAAAAGTGTCAGTAGGAGGCGTGCTTTCACAGTCAGTGACTGTCAGTGAACGTTTTGGATTGATAAAGTGAGTACGAATTAATTAGTTGTCTATGTAAAATATTATTTGTACTTAGGGCTCCCAAATGGCTAGCAACGGCCCTGGAAATTATAATAATGCCAGACCCTATTTCCTATGTCAATAATATACCACTTAAAATTTGTCTCCCTCCCTAAGGGCCCGGTCACACAGCCGTTTGCGTCTGTATCGCGGGTAAAATTTTGCGTTTTTTTTTGCCCGTGGTTGCCCGCGATGGAAAATGCGCAAAATTGGCCGACCCGCTGTTCATCGGTGGTATGCCCGCAAAACAGACGCCGGCGACTGTTCCGCTTCCTCATCGCGTCATTTCCGCGTCATTTTCTCGTGTGGACCACGGGTATAAAAGCTCCCGAGCCGGTGTTGTGCCCAAGAAATAAAAATGGATTAAGACGAGGTCACTACGGTGACGGGGATCCATGTCTACCCCTTGACGTCTCGAGCACAACTGACGTGTGCTCGGCAAATCGCGCTGTATATACGCGGAGAAAGGCGTTTAACCGTCACACGCGTAACGCGCTAATTTCACGTAATAACACCGCGATACAGGCGCAGAACATGCTATTACCAAGCTCCACCCACGATTACCCACTGAAATTTCCCGTCCTACCCATGTGTAACCACGCCCTGGCCGCGCCCAGAGCACGCCGTTCCGCGTCATTTCCGCGTCATTACCTCGTGTGCCGCTCGCGGTTAACACGTGCTCAAAACTTTTTCGCGCGGCCAACCGCGTGTGAATTTCCGACCGCGAGTAAAGCACTGCTGTATCTCGTCTATATGGCGGTCTCAAAGCGTCCAACAGCGCCCAACAGCGTCTGATTCAGCCTCGATACGCCCATGAAAGGCTGTGTACCCGTGCTCTCAAATATTGAGCAGTGCAAAACTTGTCCGCGCTGCCAACCGCGCGTGAATTTCCGACCGCGTATTAAGCACTGCTGTATCTCGTCTGTATGGCGATCTCAAAGCGTCCAATAGCGTCTGCCTCACAGGCAGAAATTTCTGGCCGTGATTCATCCGCAAACGGCTGTGTGACCGGGCCCTAAGTTACTTAAGAGTATTGAAGCTCATTTTGACCATCATGTTTGTCCTAAATTAAGGTTTCAAAACAAGGTGCAAGCAAAGTTATTAAAATATATTAAAATATATACAATTATTGTTGATTCAAAAAGTTTGAAAAGTGGTAAAAAAATGTGGTACCAAAATGATGACGTTTAGAGTTTAGAGTCACCAGACCATGACATGCAGGTCTATTAAACTAAGCTGTCAGGTGGGAGCATTCCAAAATAGTAGAGCAAGGGTGCCCAAGGAGAATAGAATTTACAGTCACACCCTCTGAGATGAAATTTGATTTTCTCCAAGCAAAAAGACTATATCATGTAGCCACGTTTTAAAGGAAGGTGGTTTTGCTTTGGAAAAAACGTAAATAGTATTTTTGTTTGATTTTATTTGAATGTAGCTTTGTTGTCTGTAATAACTATTTCATTGCACAACTGAAAGAAATTAATAATTTTGCAAATTAATCCAGCAACTAAAATGTCTTCTATTTATTTATTTATTTATTCATTAATGAAATGTTCTACAGGCAGCGTGCCTTGAGATTTATTCAAATAAAACTGTGTGCCTTTACTCCAAAATAGTTGCAACGCTGTGGTATAGTAATTCAAAACAAGTTCCCAAAAATGCACAATGCGATATCCTTTTCATAAGAGCTCCAAAAACTGCGGCTGGATAATTGCACTGAAAAATAATTGATTAGGTGAGAACAATAAGCCATGAATTATTGACTCCCTCTCCTCTGTACAAGTACCATCATCACCCATTTCCTTCTGATGTCGCGAAAGGAGGATTTTTTGTAAATTAATCTTCATTACTATCCAAAGCATGCAAATCACCTTTACTTCAGGTTGTGGTGGACAGAGATTCCATTTGTTCCGCCCCAGTAACCGTCTCTTTCCCTATGTCAGGATACGGCCACGCCGCCCCCAGCACGGAAGGAGGAAAGGTGTTCTGCATGATCTACGCCCTCCTGGGAATCCCCCTCACTTTGGTGATGTTCCAGAGCGTAGGCGAGCGCATCAACACCTTCGTTCGCTTCCTTCTCCACCGCCTGAAGAAGTGCCTCGGCATGAGGCGGACCGAGGTCTCTATGTACAACATGGTGACGGTGGGTTTCGTATCCTGCATCGGAACTTTATGCGCAGGGGCGCTAGCTTTCTCCAAATTTGAGGGTTGGAGCTTCTTCCACGCCTACTACTACTGCTTCATCACCCTCACCACCATCGGTTTCGGCGACTACGTGGCGTTGCAGAACGACAGCGCCCTGCAGAACAAGCTGGACTATGTGGCCTTTTGTTTCATCTACATCCTCACCGGCCTGGCTGTGATCGGGGCCTTTCTCAATTTGGTGGTCCTCCGTTTCATGACCATGAACGCAGAGGATGAAAAGCGGGATGCGGAGCAGAGGGCCCTGCTGGATCGCGACGCCCGCTGCCCAGCTGACCGGGCGTCCCCTTCTTCCGGAGCCCCGGGGTGCGTCGGGGGAAGCTCCGCAGGGGCCGGCAGGGGACTGCGGAATGTTTATGCCGAGGTGCTCCACTTCCAGTCCATGTGCTCTTGTCTTTGGTATAAAAGCAGAGAGAAGTTACAATACTCTATCCCCATGATAATCCCCCGTGACCTCTCCAACTCGGACAGCATCATGGAGCAGGGAGATGCCTATTCCGACCACCTCCACTCCAATGGCTGCATGTGCGGTCTACCCCTCCATTCTGGCATCAGTTCTGTGTCCACGGGTTTGCACAGCATCAGTGTGTACAGGAGACTCAATAAACGACGGAGCTCCATCTAAACTTGGAATTTATCCTGTGAGAAAGCCAACGTGGCAGCTCTGGACGTATAAAAGATGATCAGATGATGAACTAAAAACAGGTCATTTGTAATTGCAGTGCAAACTTCAGTTACCATAAACTTAGTGATGTTCAATACCATATTTTGTCTGACTGATACCTGACGCTTGAGCGGTCATCAATACCAATACCATTAGTGCATAAAATTTCCTCCCCTCTTTATAAAGGAATAAAGATTCAGATTCAGATTCAGATTCAGATCTACTTTATTGTCATTCTAGTACACGTGTATACAGAACGAAATAATAATAATAATAATAATTTCCTTTGTATTGTCATTCTTTGTAACAATGTACACAGAACGAAATGTCGATACACCTGACCCGTTGTAGCGAGCCGATGCAGCCGCAGCCAACAGAGGGCGCCGCCATTTTACCAATGTTATAAGTCTTAGGTATGTCGATACATCTGACCCGCACAGTTTCCTTGAATTTACAGATATAAATACAATGTTGTATTGAGTTGTAGTATTGAGTGCTAATAATATACTAAATAATTATGGCTATGTATAGTATTTTACAGTAGCGCAAATAGTGCAAGAGGAGTAGCCAACCAGATGTGCAAGATGGGCAATCAGGTAAACAAGTCAGGTAAACAGAACAATAACACTGTAACAATAACACTGTAAGTACGATAGTCCAGAGAAACAGATGTGCAAGGAGTGGCTAGCTATACAGAACTGCCAGTAGTGCAAAAAGTCAAACAGAACCCACAGATGTACAGATTAGCAGCAGTTTAGATTTACTATGTGTTTGAGTGACCATTTAACAGTCTAATGGCCAGGGGGACAAGACTATTGTGGAACCTGGTGGTCCTGCACCGCACACTGCAGTACCTCTTCCCAGAGGCTAGCAGAGTGAACAGTCCATGATGGGGGTGAGAGGGGTCCTTGATAATGTTCTTAGCTTGGGATAGGCAGCGCTTCTGGCCAATGTCCTGAATGGAGGGAAGAGAAGTCCCGATGATTTTCTCTGCTGTCCTCGTCACTCTCCTCACACTACCCCAGTCGGTAGCGCTGCAGCCTCCACACCACACAGAGATACAGCTGGTCAGGATACTCTCTATGGTGCCCCTGTAGAATGTGATGAGGGAGGGTGGGGGCAGGCGGGCTCTCCTCATCCTCCGCAGGAAGTACAGGCGCTGCTGTGCCCTCTTAACCAGTGATGCAGTGTTCACGGACCAGGTGAGTTTGTTTGTGATGTGCACCCCTAGGAACTTGATGCTGCTGACAACCTCCACAGCCTTGTTGTTGATGAAAAGTGGGGCATGGTTTGGCTGTTTTTTTCTGAAGTCGACAATGATCTCTTTAGTTTTGTCAACATTCAGGACCAGGCTGTTGTCCCTGCACCAGCCCACCAACTGCTCCACCTCCTCTCTGTAGGCCAGGTCGTTGTCGTCCCTGATGAGGCCCACCACTGTTGTGTCGTCCGCAAACTTCACGATGTGGTTTGTGGCGGACCTAGGGACGCAGTCGTGTGTCATCAGGGTGAACAGCAAGGGGCTCAGGACACAGCCTTGGGGGGAGCCCGTGCTGAGGTTGATGACATCGGAGATGTTCTGACCAATCCGCACTGACTGGGGTCTGTCAGTGAGGAAGTCCAGCAGCCAGTTCCGCAGGGGGGTGTTGAAACCCAGGAGTCTCATTTTGTCTACCAGGTGTTGTGGGATGATGGTGTTGAATGCTGAACTGAAGTCCAGGAACAGCATCCGCACATGGGTGTTCTTCTCCTCTAGGTGTGTCAGGCTCAGGTGAAGCGCAGAGGAGATGGCATCCCCGGTGAAGCGGTTTGTCCGGTAGGCAAACTGAAAGGGGTGGAGTGAGGAGGGGAGACTGGAGGTGATGTGCTCTTTAACCAGTCTCTCAAAGCACTTCATTATGATGGGAGTCAGTGCAACGGGCCGGTAATCGTTGAATGATAAGATCTGGGGTTTCTTTGGCACTGGGATGATGGTGGCAATCTTAAAGCATGATGGTACTGTGGCTTGGTCTAGCGAGGTGTTGAATAAAGTGAGTATTGTTCTGAAAGCCGTATAATAAATGGAATATTTCAAAAATAGAAACACATTTTACCTTAAACAGTACTGTAACAGGCTACTGTGTTCTAGAGCACCCAAAAACTCTCATGCAATTTATTCACAAATATTGAAAGTCTTGAAAATCATTGACAACATCTCATCATGGGGAAAGTCGAGATAACACTAGATTACAATTAGATAGCCCTCCTGAGCCAATAGGACGAAGTCCCTCAGCTTAGAATTGCCGCTTTCAAACTAAGAATCAATAAGTATATATTCGGTAACCTGGAATCTCTTCAACGAATGCATAAATATATTATCCAGTACAAGATGTTTTTCAGAAGTGGCCTTCTATTCATTTTAAATTTTGTTGTTCAGATACTTTGATAACAAATCTATTTTTCTCAGGAATGCCTTTATTAAATAGCAGTTTCGCATTCCTTTAATTTGATTTTCCTAATTCTTGAACTGCTCTTGTTGTATCTTCCAGCATTAGGAATACTGATACCTTAAAAAGGCTGATATGTGTATTCATACTTTACCCATGCCTAGTTGACAAAAACATAGATTAACATTTGTGCCCGAACGTTCTGAGGATTTGCGTTGAAATCTTGGCTTCTGCCTCCTATGTGGAGTTTTTATGTTTTGCCATCAAACATCCGACAAGAAAACACCATCCATTCAATTTTCAGAATTGAAATTTTGTGCCTGACAAAACAACATTAAATAGTGATAAAATGACATATTTCTAATTTGAAAAGTACAAGGAAAAATGTAGTAATGTTGGTTCAGTGTGACAGACGCTGCAGCCAGTTACCTAGCCAACTAGCAAGCTAACTAGCAAGGAACCAGCTTCGGCTGGCCAGTAGTGAGATTTAAGAAAACAATTTTAGTGGTAAGTAATTATCGGCTTCATGTGGACAAGCTGACAACTGTCATATGTTGCTTAGGAAGGACTTAAAACCCATGCTAATTGTTATGCTAGCATGAACGCTAATCACAGATGCAGTAACTAAGCACTTGAGTAATAAAGTAATTTTTTTCTCAGAAATCTCGCTTGAATAGTTGTAGTGCAGTTTACAAAATCTGAAGTATCCATTGAATTTAAATTATACACTTAGGCCAAACAGAACCTAAAAAAAATCAATGTAATGTTTCCTGTTTTCACAGAAAAAACAAGTAAGGTGTGATTCATTCGTACCTTGAAGAACCGTGACCTCATTTTCAGCCGACAGCTATTGGCAAAATGGCCGCCTCTAAAATACTACCTATAATAATTTAGAAATGCAAAACAAGGCACAATATTCCTTGTTGACGTTTTGTGAGTCTTATCAAATCAAGTGTAAAATGTTATCGATAATGAACACTAATTGGCTTTCAGTTAGACATTGTGATTTAATGGTACGTTTTTTTAAACACTTACAAATGTATTGAAAAAGGGGAAAAGGAAGAAGGTGTTGTCACATGTAAATATATTTTTAAATGAAGACTGTTCCTTTAACACATTTGAACGGGGAAAAAAAGTATATATCAGAACCTTTTATCTGCCGTCACTATGAGATTTTGTTTACAAAAATACTACCGATACATTATAAGTGTCTTTTCCTCTGTGTCCATAGACTATGCCTTTTATTTCTCTAAAATACTTTATGTTAAAGTTAAGAAGGGTCGTTCGCAATCCAACATGGCAGTACGGGACACTTGTGACTTCCTCCAATCTGACCTCGCAGTTTTATACGGATAATACATTTAATCATTTTTCTATTTTAATTTGTCAACATGCCACCTTTCAACGTCTTGCATGTAAAACCACTTTATTGTACATACTTGAAAATCACTGCTTCACTTGAGAGGATTGTTGTAAGGACAGACTTTTACCTTGTTGTATTGAAACCACATTGTGTTTGTTTTTAATTAAAAAAATACATAAAGTTTAGTGTTGATGACCTCACTAATAAAGAGCTGAACATAATGTACACAAATCAGACAATTTCAGGTGCTTTCCCCCCTACAGTCTATTAATCGTTTTTGTTATATTTTAGTTTCGACAATTTTCCTCTAGAAAAACATCAACACATTTATTTTCCTACTTGGTTGACTGAGGAAAAATGCAAATTTACTTTGGTTTACTTTCAATTCAGTTGAATATTGTGGCTCACGAGCACGACAGATTACATAATGCAAGATGACAGATGCCTGTCAGCACTCGCATGGCGGATCGCAATTAATTTATGAATTATTCTAGTCATGAAATAACTTGCATGACAGGGCGCAGAAAAATTATGTGAGGAAAAACAAGTCATGAAAAACTCACCCACATGAACCCAAAAGTGTTTTAGACATATATTGGATGTTAATCACTTTTTAATCAAAAGAAAGCACCAGAAACAAACCACTGAGTAGTTGAGATAAGATTAAAACAAGTTAAAAAAAACTGGGACCAAACGAGGGTTTATTTAATTTCAAAAAAGAAAGACAGTTTATCATTAAACAGGAGTAATAAAATGCCAGTTTTGGGCACATTGACTTCCATTATGAATAAATATAATTTCTGATAAACACATTCTTCAGCAAATCAGACAGGAAATTGAGGAAATTAGAGGAAAATAGAGAGTTAATTCCGATGATAGTCAAATCCCATGGCTTATTCAAAAAATAATGCACTAAATATACTGTAATACCTCATAAGCAGATGATTAACATAGCAATGTCTCGCTAGCATGCGGTTAACTTTTAACCTTTTAGCTACTTTGCGGATTTGCATTGTGTTCTGCATTCTGATTGCCTAAACAGTCCTGAAGATGGTAGTAATTGGTCATGAATAAATAAATGTTTACAATTGCAAAAAATAAAGGTTTCTTCAATGATTTTGCCCATCACGAGTTCATTGGGGAACCTAACCCCTGCAACAAAAAAGTGATAATCGTATATAAAATAGAATTTAAAAAGGAATCTGGTGACACCCAATAATATTAACAGTTACTTGATTGATCATTGGAAGAAAGCAACAAAACCACCAATGGCATACTTTTTGTGCAAAGACAAGATTGGGGAATTTCCTGTGGCCCACTAGACAACATCTCACGGCACACTGGTTGAAAAACACTGATATACATTTTGGATATTCGTTTTAGACCCTTTTTTAACATGGCACTCACTAAATGGATCAATGTCCTTTTACGCCCATATATGTTGGTGTCAACAACTGGACTGAAATCAACAGCACGCAGCAAAGAGAGAATAATTTTTTTGTGATGCAGTGACAGATGCATTGTTGCATAACCGTCACCTCAAGCTCTGCTAGCATTGACCCGGGTACAGTTCGCCCCATCTCCTCTGTAATTATTCTGCTTACACGGCTCCAAAGCCTGCTTTGCTGCCAAACAAGCTGTTGGGTCTTACTCAAGATGTCCCCCACCCTCCTATTGTCAGGCAAAAGGAAGGCCACTTGAGTGGCTTCGTTAGAGTCAGTGCATGATGTGCCAATAGTAAAATTTAGGGGGATCCACCACATTATAGAAAAAAATCTTGTGGAGCAAAGTTCCAATTGTGAGTGGTTGGAACGTGTCTGCCTCTGATGCCATAATTTAAAAAAAAATTAAAAAAATTGACAATTAGAAAGCGAGCTCTGTTGTGGGCAAAGAGCTGGACAGCCTAACAACAGTAGCTGAGAGACGAGCACTGAAAAAGCTGAGGTCAATCATGGACAATCCATCGCATCCACTACACAGCATTATCTCCAGACAGAAGAGCAGTTTCAGCGACAGACTGCTGTCACTGTCTTGTACTACGGACAGACTGAAGAGATCTTTTCTTCCTCATGCCATGAGGCTCTTTAACTCCACCCGGCAGAGTAAAGGCCCACATTAAACCACACCACCTACATTGGATATTACCGAATCTTACTGCAATATGTATTCTGTGTAGCACTATTTAGTTACTCTATATAACACGCTACAGTGGGCATTTGCACATCACACTGGGTATTTGTATAATGCATTCTTTTGGCTTTATTATTGTACTGTTCTCAGCTCAGGGATGCTGCTGGAAATGTGAATTTCCCTTCGGGGATGAATAAAGTATCTATCTATCTATCTATCTATCTATCTATCTATCTATCTATCTATCTATCTATCTATCTATCTATCTATCTAATTGTAATGCACAGGAAAAATATCATAGGACAAGTTGATATCCTCCAGTTTATTTTGAGAGACGAGAGATGCATGCTCACAAAAGTACCAACTGGTGAAAAAAAAACAGAATATGTATCACATCTCAGCTTTGCCTGCAGTTTCTATTTGTAGCGTTCAATCCCATAGGCTGGGAAAAAAGTGCTGAGAGGCTGAAAATGTTTCTGACTTCCACTGAGATTAGCGTCATGTCTGCAGTCCTGCTTTGGTGTCACTTATGATTAGGTGTCCTTCCAGATGATGTGCAGAGGAAACGTGCCGGGCCTTGTGGAAAAGATACCCAAAAGTCTAAAGATCAGCTAAGATTGAATCCGTTATTTTTCTAGGCCATGTTTTTGCAATTATTTGGTACTGTGGGTCATTCAAATCTCATTAATATTCTGCCCTAATACAGTAGGTAATTATGTTGCAGCAAAAACAAATAAAATAAATAAGATAAATAAGCAAGGTAAAGTGTTGAAACTAGTTTGGTATTGTAAATGGGGTTGCACAGAGTGCCAGGTGGGAAGATCTATGCATATCTACGAAAAAAAAGGTATTTTGATAAGCTATATCACACAAATAAATTGTTAAAAAAATCATGCATTGTGATTTCTGGATTTTTCCTACAGTGCTATGGTGTAGTAAAATGTTGCACACAATGTAATTCCTAATTACAAATTGGCAGCCAGTCGCAGGGCACACAGGGACAGACAATTCGCCGCTCATTCACACCTAGGGACAACCTGGTAAAATGAATGTTAATATTTGGAACAATAACCTTTGTTTGCGTGGATGTGTACAATTTTGTCTCTGGTGTCTTTGGACAGATTCCATATTACAAGTTAAAGTCTAACTGATTGTATGGGGTGGACAGGTGTCTTTATGCAGCTAACGACCTCAAACAGGTGCATCTGTTTCAGGATGATACAAAGAGTGCAGGTGGACTTCCACTGGGTAGACGAACCGAATTCTAGATGTAACGTACGTGTTCAAATACTTATTTGCAGCTGTATAACCCAAATAAATTGTTAAAAAATCATACATTGTGATTTCTGAACTTTTCTTTTTTGTTTATCTTTCTCACTGTGGACATGCACCTACGATAAAAAAAAAATTCTAAGTGAGAGAAATAGCAAAATAGCAGGGTGTTGAAATACTTATTTTCTGTGTATACATATACACACACACCCTACTGAGGATAAGTGGTGCAGATAATGGATGGATCAATAAGCGGTCCAGATAATGGATAGATATTAGTCATCTCATAAAATATATGAAATAACGATCATTTCAGATCCTGTGTCTCACATCAACAAATATCCCACTTATTTTGTCTCCCTTATGCAGTTTTAGCCCATTCCGTTTCAAAAATGCAAATCTTTAACATCTTTGAAATTTATAAACACTTGTGTTAAAAGCATATCATTGATCATCATAACTTTCGCAAACTACAAATTTGAAAAAAAAAACAGGAGATGGTAAAGGCTGATTTCACACCTGTATCCATGTTCTAATGCATTTCATCGGCAAAAAATATGGAAATAATCCTAATGACATTTCTTCCTACCAGCCTTGAGGGTAGAGAAGCACTACAGCACTCTTGCCACTAGAGAAAAAGCCACACCTAGCTTGTGAGCCTTACGCTCTCTACCCCTGCTTTAGAAGAATGTTATATCTTAAATATATATTATACATCAAATGACCCCAAAGTTCCTTGTGGTTGAGAGCTGTTGGGTCTAAAACGACCACTGATGTGTGTGAGAGCTAAAAAAAATATTGGCTAACAGTAGAAGGAAATTCAGGCAAATACTTGTTTTGTATTTTTACAGCTGCAGTTGGAGAAGTACCGGGAGGAGTGGATAATTTAGTGTTCATTTTACCTCTGAAAAGTGATGGGTCCCGGGGACTCGCATGCTCAAAAATCTATGGGTCCCAACAGAGATCTATGGGTCCCCAAAATTTAGTGTTATCGAGGTTGAAATTGTAAATCGGTGACAAATTTATAATACATCTATATATTCATTCAGTTTTAATCATCACAGTTTATTGGTAATACAAATCACTTCAAGATTTTTCAGTTCACAACAATATTGTACATTATACAAAATAATATTGCTGAAATAATTATATTAATCCATATTTTCATTCAGTTTTAATCATCAGTTAATTGGTAATACAAAGCAGTTATCACTTCAGATCTTTCACTTCATATATTCTTTGTGGTTTGCTGTCCCGCCACAGTTTTAATGCCTTCTCAAGGTCCAATCCATTGTCATCCTCCTCATAGCGTAACCAGGAATATAATTTAGTCCATTTTGGCAGAAAAGTCCTTTTCTTGCTAGGAGTATTCTTTTGTTTATTTTCTTTCGTCAAATCGTTCGCTTGAACACACGTGTTTTCCTGCCTCAGCGATCTTCCGAAGAATTTCCATACCTGTCAACCTCCACGGCTCCAATGTTGTATTTTCCCTTACAAAATGATCTTACACCAGATTTTTTTCAAACGTGTTTGTTTATGTAGTTTAACATGTTACATTGTACATGTGTTTCGTTATACCATATATATTGTTAATTAACATTTAATTGTGAGATACTGAGTTGCTCGACATGAATGAGGTTTGTTATAAAAAAGGTTCAAAAATTAAGTAGCTTGGACGTTCACCGTAGAAGGACAAAATACATGCAAATATAATTAAGCGGAATAATACATTTTCTTATTAAATTATTAATTCATTTTCTGCATCAAATTATTTTTGGTAATATACTGATTAAAAGGATAACCACAAACCTGTCTTTTTTTTTCATTTTCTACTTTTATACTTCCTCTCATGTCCTGCACCGTTGTCATGGCGCCCAGCTGGCCCCGCCCCCTGAGACGCATTGGACTGATGAAGTACTTAAGCGCGCTCCTTTGTACCGTGCGTTGCTGGAACGTTTGTAAAACCTGGTTAAACTCAGTGAGACTTCTGTTAAAACCTGTTAAATGCCTAGTTCTGTGAATCTGCCCGTATTTGATCCTGTTTTGCTTTTGATCTGATCCGTTTGTTTGTTTTTGACAACTTGTCTTTTGTCAGGATTTATAATCCCCCCGCGACCATCGATCCCCGGATCAAGTGTGCGCACCCTCCTCATCCTTTCCCCAATAAATTGTGAGTACGTCGAATGGGTCCTTTTTTCCTGTTTCCCGCTCATCGAGTGGTGGGAGTTTCTGTATTGCTCACGTCGTCGCGACTACGAAATTGATTCAGATTCCTACTATAGCAGAATTCTGGACTGAGGTTTTTTATCTCGAACAGTTGAAAAGTTTCAGGTAAGAATCTCGGACGATTAGCGCAAGGTAAGTGGCGCGCACAATTGTTTTACAGTCGTGCTGCTGCCGATCTCTGGTGAAGGGCAACCCCTCCCACGGCTGCTAAGACGCTGTTTTCGGCATCTGACTGCTCACGAGTGAGTATGGGTTGTTGTAAAGGTTGCTCCCGCTTCCGTAGGCAAGTAGCCTTTCTAGAGGGACGTGTCCGTGAGCTAGAGTAGTTTAAAAGGAAAATGTTAGGTGCCGCGGACACCACTGCTAGCGTGGGTTGTAGCGAACCTGCTAGTCCGGTTAGCACTAGCCCTAAACGGCATGCTAATCGCGGTGAGCCAAATCAGACACATAACAAGTTCAGCCCCCTAGCTAGTCCCACTGGCTCCAACCACCCTAGTTATAGGTGACTCCATCACCCGTAATATAAAGCTTAGCACCCCAGCCACGGTTATGTGTATTTCTGGGGCCAGGGCACCCGACATTGAGGCTAATTTGAGGGACTGACATGCAAATCTAGACACCAGGACAGGGCTAGCTACACCGATATAGTCATTCACGTCGGCTCTAATGATACTAAAATGAGGCAATCTGAGATTACAAAGAAAAATATTGCTAGGACCTGTAATCTCGCCAGCAAGATGTGTCGGCATCGAGTAATTGTCTCTGGCCCCTTGCCTGCGAGAGGCAATGATGAGAGGTTTAGCAGACTACTCTTGCTAAACCGGTGGCTGGCAAGTTTTTGTAGTCAGCAGGGATTTAGGTTTGTGGATAACGGCCTGCTTTCTGGGGCCGACCTGACCTGCTGAGGAGAGACGGCCTTCACCCTAACTGGGAAGGTGCTCTCACTCTTTCTAAAAATATAGATTACTGTTTAAGCCTTCCATGACAGGGTACACTAGTGCAGGCCAGGTCACAGGTGATTAGTGAACCTGTAACCACAGGTGTGGAGTCGGTAACGCTAGAGCTAACTAGCGCTATGCTATATTCATGCAAATCACATAGTTTTTGTAGTTTGGAGCGTTCCATTGACTGCTCCACACACCCTGATCTGTACTCTTCTATAGCATCTTCTTCTGTGCTTCTTACCTCAGTTTCTCCCTTGTTAGGTGAGGAGGGAGAAGAAATAACATTATTTTCTACCAATAGTCATCCTGCTACTCCACCTGTCAACAATATTCCTGCGGTATGGAATTCGGGCCGCATCTGACGTCATGCAAGGCACAAGGCCCGGGACCGGCAGTATAATCCTGTGGAAGTTACCACTAAGGTTGCCACTAAGGTTCAAAACACTGGAAAGGTTTCAGCTCAGTCCACAGTGCTGAAGCTTGGCCTTCTGAATATTAGATCACTAGCCTCCAAAGCTTTACTTGTCAATGACCTTATTAATGAACACAATCTCAACCTTATTGGCTATTGTGAGACCTGGTTAAAACCAAATGAGTTTGTAGTGTTAAATGAGGCTTCTCCCCCTAACTTTGTGAGTTCACACTTGGCACGACCATGCAAAAAAGGTGGAGGCGTTGCTCTTATATCGGAAGGTAAGTTGAAATTTTCTCCTGGTATCCCTACTGTTTTTAAAACGTTTGAAGCACTTGTTATGAGGTCCTTAATGTCAACACCAATTCGTGTAGTTGTTGTGTATCGCCCACCTGGACCATACTCAAATTTTTAGATGAATTTTCGGAACTTTTTACAGACTTAGTAACTTATGTGGACAATGTTGTAATTATTGGTGATTTTAATGTTCACATAAACTCCCCATCAAATTCACTGGCAATTGATTTCACTGATTGATACATTTGGTTTCAATCAAATAGTTTATGTGCCCACTCATAAAGATGGGAACACTCTAGATCTCGTTCTGACCCGTGGTGTAGTAGCCTCAAATGTTACAATGTTACCGTATCCTAATGCCATCTCTGATCACTATCTTGTTAAGTGTGAGGTGCTGCTTAATGTCTACTGTGATAAGGAACATTGAGGCCTTAGCAGTCGCAATATCTGCCCTACAACGGTATTAGCTTTAGAATAACTATTACCTACGGTAACTGCAGCCTTCCCTTCGTACACTGGGTCTGTTGACTCAATTACAAACAACTTCAATACTGCTTTGGTTAATGTTCTTGATTCTGTGGCGCCCCTAAGGCATAAATTTCTACCTAAGAAGCACACACCTTGGTTTACTGAAGAAACCAGGTCACTCAAACAAGGTTGCAGAAAACTTGAACGAAAATGGCGCACTACAAAGCTGGAGGTCTTCCGACTGGCCTGGTGTGACAGCTTGCTGAAATATAAAGTAGCTCTTGCCTCAGCTAAAGCATAATTTTTCTCTAAGATTGTTAAACATAAGAATAATCCGGAATTTTTGTTTGACACAGTGGCGAAACTTACCAGACAACAACTTAACCCAAATAGTTGACAATATGGAATTTTTTAATAAAAATATTCAACTAATCAGGAATGAAATTTTAAAAGAACGCTCTGTAACCTCCTCCTATCTCAAAGATGTGGAGGTGTTAGGTAAGGACTGTGTCGGCGGTTGTTCAGAAACATTCTCCAGTTTCAATGATTTGTCCCTTGATAGTCTAACACGGATGGTCAGTAGGGCCAAACAAACTACTTGCCTGCTTGATCCGTTTACAGCTTCACTGGTGAAGGATCTGTTTGGGATCTTAGGACCATCAGTTTTAAATATTATTAATATATCGCTATCCTCGGGTATTGTTCCTGTAGCCTTCAAGTCTGCCGTCATTAAACCCACTCTTAAGCGACCTAACCTTGACCCAGAAAGCCTAGGTAATTATAGGCCAGTGTCAAATCTGCCATTTTTTGCAAAATTACTTGAAAAGATCATTGCACAGCAGCTAAATGACTTCATGTCAGAAAATAACCTCTTTGAAACTGTCCAGTCAGCATTTAGGGCAAATCACTTTACTGAGACAGCTCTGGCTAAAGTAACCAATGATCTCCTTTTAGCAATAGATTCCGGTGCCTCATTAATGTTACTGCTGCTGGATCTCATTGCTGCTTTTGATACTGTCGACCACAATATGTTACTGGTTCGTCTGGAATGCATTGGTATCTCAGGAACTGTACTCTCGTGGTTTAGGTCTAACCTGTCAGAATGCAATTTGTTAACTATGGCAATCTGACCTCTAAACATTCTAATGTCCCCTGTGGTGTTCCACAAGGCTCTGTACTTGGCCCCCTTCTTTTTAGTATTTATATGATCCCGCTTGGTGACATTATCCGCAAGTATAATATTGGTTTCCATTGCTATGCAGATGACACTCAACTGTATGTGCCACGCGAGACAACTGGACATTTAAGTTGTAGAAATCTGGAGGCTTGCCTTCCTGAGATTCAAAGATGGATGTCACTTAATTTTTACGCCTTAACCCAGAAAAAACTGAAATGTTGATTATTGGTCCAGCTCACTGTAGTGAGTTGTTTTCAAACACTAGCCTGAACCTAGACAAATGTAATATCGCCCATTGTGACTCGGTCAAAAATCTAGATGTTATATTTGATCCTAATCTGTCGTTTCAGTCACACGTGAAAAACATTTCTAGAATAGCTTTCTACCACCTCCGTAATATTGCGAAGATTCGTTTGATGCTGTCCCAATCAGATGCAGAGGTTTTAATTCATGCGTTTATTACTTCTCTGCATGATTACTGTAATGTATTGCTTTCTGGTCTCCCGATGTCTTGCATTAAAAGTTGGCAGCTGGTTCAGAATGCGGCAGCTAGACTTTTGACTAAGACCAAAAAGTTTGAGCATATTACTCCTGTATTGGCCAACTTGCACTGGCTCCCAGTCCACTTAATATGTGACTTTAAGGTTCCCTTATTAACATATAAATGTTTGCATGGACTTGCACCCTCTTATCTCTCTGATTTGATTTCCCCCTATGTTCCTGCACGGAGTCTGCGCTCGGAAAATGCCGGTCTACTTGTTACTCCGAGAGCCAAGAAGTCTGCAGGCTCGAGAGCGTTCTGCATCCGGGCCCCGGTGTTATGGAATGCCCTGCCTCCGGGGATAAGATCTGCAACCTCAATGGAAGTTTTTAAATCGAGGCTTAAGACACACTTCTATTCCAAAGCTTATGATTGATGCCCACCTCATATTCTGTATTGTCCTGTCTTTTTCCGACTGCCTGCCTGGTGGTGATACGAAGGAGAAGGACGATTTGGAGATGAGTCAGCAGACCAGGGTTTGACCTGAAGCATGTGAACGCCTGCATGGACCAGCTGGCAGAGATGGAAAACTGCGTTGTGGCCGTCATAGACTTTCTGGACTAGTTTACAGGCTGGGGGCGTCACTGCTGTCATGCACTTTCCGTACAAATATTCAACATGTTACCTGGTGTTTACTATGCTTGTGTATAATAATGCTAATTGTGATTCACCCTGGTTATCCTGGAAGGGGGATTACCACTTGTGAAGTCCTCTCTCAAGGTTTCTCTTTTTCCTCACGCTGAGGTTTTGAGTTGTTCCTTGCCCGCATATTGGTTTAAGAGCAGGTAATTGTGTCATTGTAATCCTGTGCAGTCCTTTGAGACATTTTTGTGATTAAGGGCTATATAAATAAATGTTACTTGACTTTAAATGTGACTTCGTGACACTTCCTTTTTTTTCTTAACTTCTTTATACGACATAATTCGTGATATGAATCATGAAAGCAAGCGAGCCGTTTGAGAGCCGTCTCTCTTTAATGAGTTGAGCCAAAAAAGCCAGTTCTCTAAAAAAAAAGACGGACTTCTTTGACAGGTATGGATTTCTCCGCCGTTTTTTCGTGCCAGAATTATTGCCGTTGTTATAACTTTCTGCATTATGTTTCGATTTATGACTGACACTGAAGAAATTAATAATTTTGTGTTGATTTTCACCTTCCTTTGACGACAACCACCACAACAATGACGTGATCTCGAAGCGCCGAGATCGGCGTGCAGATAAAAACTCAAACCGCAAGACCAAAACAACAACGGCAGATCTGCCTGATGAAAAGTTTGGAGTGCGGTAAATCTTTGTTTAAAAAAAAGTTATCGGGTAATAATGACAACTTGTGTCAAAAAAGTTGCGTCCCGGGGACGCACGTTGATTTGAGACTATGCGTCCCCAGCAAAAATGATGCGTCTAGGACGCAGGGACGCGGGCAAACGAGAACACTGACAATTTACTCTCTGTCTCGCTGGCCAACGCTCCTTCTGGCTTTCCCCCAGCCTGCCTTTGTGTTGTATTGAGACTACAAGACATGGAAAAGTACTGGTATGTTGAGACAAGCACAAGAGAAAAGATAAAAGATCAGCCGTCCCCCTAGAAAAATACCAACACCTTCAAACAAAGACAGGGAAACGCCAAAAGGGAACATCAAGACGCCAAAAGGGAACATCAAATTGATTAGAAATACACACCTTCAGCAAATACGTTCAAGCCTTCTTTACAGAGCCAAGAAGAGATCTGCAGGTTCGAGAACGTTCTCCACTTGGGCCACTGTGTTGTGGAATGCTCTGCCACCTGCGATTTGATCTGCAACCTCAGTGGAACTGTTTAAATCTCGGCTTAAAACACACTTATATCCTGTAGCTGTTGAATGACCTATATTTCATGGTGAAAATATTATCTGTTATTGCAACATCAGTTGTAGCCTGGTCATCCTGGAAGGGGGATTACCTTATGTGCGGTCTCGTCTCAAGGTTTCTTCATTTTCCTAATGCTGAGGTTTTTTAGTTTTTCCTTGTCCTCATGTAAGGTTTTAGATCAGGGGATGGTGTAATAATAGTCTTAAATTTGCAATAATATGTGGTCTGCGTAGCCCTTTGAGACTCCTTGGGATTAAGGGCTTTACAAATAAACATGACTTGAGTTTGATGTAAAGAAACTAATAAAGTATTCAGTTACTGTGCCCCCAGGCGATTTCAAGTCGGTCAATTGTCTCAAAAAAACTTGTTACATCTTAGCTCGCCCTATAAAACCTTTCAAGAAAACGAGGCCATTTGGAAAAAGTGTCGTGTTTTTGTGGGCCTCTTGTGGCCAAACGCAGACTGATTCTGGCCATTAGGCATGGCTGGAGTCTGAGTTGCGTAAGCAATGACATCCCTCGGTGGCTCACACGCACTCACGACAAGCACCCTGCCTTGTCGTTGATACAGTAGATAATGTTTGTGGAGCAGAAAGGACAGCGGGGCCACGGGTCAGGCGGCACCGCATTGCCGCAGGTTTTCTTTTCTTAAAAACACATAAAGGGATTAGTCAGGGTTGCGAAGCATTGTGGTTTTTGCCTGCCTGGAGTGAAGTTGATGAGTGAGCTATAAAGTCAAATTGGAGCGGTTAACTATAAAACAATAAAACATGGTTAAAAGGTGTCAATTCTTCGTTTGACATCCCAACAAACCGATAGATATGCTGACCATATGAATTATTCAGGATTGTTGGTGGTGGCACTTATATTTCAAAGTGTTAGGTGGACCTCTCCTGGAGAGCTCCTTATGACTTCAGGTAAGCTAGATCAGCAAGAGAGTAAAAAGCTTTTGGAGAAGAGACTGGATCTAAAGAAATCTTTTAGAAGTCTGTGTATAGTTTTAAAATATCTACTTTATAAAATGTATGTCTACAATATGAATTGAGCAATAAGATACACCATTTGCTATCCATGTGGCGACGATTTTACAACTAGCTATAAGTGTTTGTTACTTAATGCACTGTTGGAGAAAGGTCAGACTTTTTCCGCTTCATACTGTACTAGAAAATAAGAGCAATGTAATTATTGTGATTGACACAATTTTATCTGGGTCTCTAAATTCACATAGTTCTTAACTTTGTTGAAAACAATTAAAAAGTCTCAATTTAGTGCAAGTGCTGAATTTGTTACATCAAACAAACATCCTATAAAAAGTGTGACAGTGTGTATTATTCAGTGCCTCCTAGTGGTAAAGAAATCTTAATTCATTGAATGAAATATTAATTTAAAAATGAGCAACAACAAAATAAATATAGATGAGTACGCCATTTCTGTGTCAGCCTATATCAGTAAATGCGCAGAAGACGTCAGCAATACCAAAACTATATGCACCCGTGCCAATCAGAAGCCCTGGATGACTGCTGAGATACGCAAACAACTAAAAGTAAGGAACCTTGTCTTTAAATCTGGTGACAAGGAGGCGCTGAGATCATCGAGGGCTAACCTGAACCGTGCTATCAGACTAGCAAAGCGAACGTACAGTCAAAAAATCCAGGAACGTTTCCTCAATAAAACCAACACCAGGGATATGTGGAAAGGCATTCAGGCCATTACCAAATACAAGCCAACCACCACCCCAGTGCAGGACACTAGCATGGACTTTCTGAATGACCTCAACAAATTCTTTGGAAGGTTCGAGGCACAAAAAGGCACCACTGCAGCGAAAGAGGTTCCAAATCTGGACGAAAGGGCACTCCACCTGGACTCAACCGACGTGAGAAAGACCCTGAGAGGGGTCAACACAAGGAAGGCTCCAGGCCCGGACAACATTCCGGGGCGGGTACTTAGGGAGTGCGCCGATCAGCTGGCTTGTGTACTAACAGACATTTTCAACACCTCGCTAGACCAAGCCAAAGTACCATCATGCTTCAAAATTGCCAACATCATCCCTGTGCCAAAGAAACCCCAGATCTTATCATTCAATGATTACCGGCCCGTTGCACTGACTCCTATCATAATGAAGTGCTTTGAGAGACTGGTTAAAGAGCACATCACCTCCAGTCTCCCCTCCTCATTCGACCCCTTTCAGTTTGCCTACCGGACAAACCGCTCCACCAGGGATGCCATCTCCTCTGCGCTTCACCTGAGCCTGACACACCTAGATACGTAGCCATAATACAATACAACTTTTACTTATATCTGTACATTCGAGGAAACTGTGCGGGTCAGATGTATCGACATTTCGTTCTGTATACACGTGTACTAGAATGACAATAAAGTAGATCTGAATCTGAATCTGAATCTGAATCTGAATCTGAACTATGATACAAGCATGCATTTTAAAAATACCTGTAGTTCAAGAAACGTCCATTTATTTTACATAACATAAGCCTCACCTAGAGGGAGTTGAGATAATTGTCGGCCATCTTGCTGCTATAGGTACCCGAAAACCAAAAACATTGTGAAAGTTAGCAAAAAACTAAAAAGAAAAATAGTGCAGTTTGATCAATTTGAGTCTCCGTAGTCTTAGTTATCCCCTGTGTTTTGTAGCATTCGTTTTCAATTTCACTACTCAGTACAGGGACATCGAGTGATCAAATAATTCACACAGTCCCTTTAGAATAGAATAGAATAGAATAGAATATACCTTTATTGTCATCGTTACAAATGGGCTAACATATTGTGACAACGAAATTGGGCATGACACTCCAGTTTTACACATAGTGAGGGTATGAGCAAGAAGATAAAGGAACAGAGAAGATAATGTTATAAAACAAGGGGAATAAGGCTATAGTTATAATTTACATGGTATTTACACAACAATGTCAGCATGTGGGATGTTACATACAGGGTTGTCGTGATAACGTTGTATCGTAACGGTTGTGCAATATTGCATTTGGTGCAAAGTCATCATGGTGCAAAAATAGTCCGCATATACATTGGTGCAAGCATAGACATCATAGTGCAAAAAAAGGAATGGTCAGACATTGTGCAATTTGAGCATTAAACGTAGTGCAGTCGACATGTGCAAGAACAAGACTTGAGTAACATTATTTTCGTATGAGGTAGTGTTGGCACGAGTTTTCAGTTTTTGTGCGGTGTCTGTTGAGCAGTGAACAAACATAGTGCAGACAGCATGTACGTGAGTACCATTTTACATACGTGTGAGGTTTTTTTTTTTTTTTTTTTTTTTTTTTGCAACAGTTTTCAGTTGTTTGTGCGGTGTCTGTTTAGGGTGGTAATGGCTGTGGGGAAGAAACTGTCTCTGAGTCTGTTCGTTTTTGCTTTGTGTGACCTGTAGCGCTTGCCGGAAGGCAGCAGGTCGAAGAGATGGTGGCCGGGGTGAGAAAAGTCCTTGACGATGTTTTCTGCTCTGCTGAGGTAGCGAGAGCAGGCAATGTCCTCCAGACTGGGCAGAGAGCAGCCGACGATTCTCTGGGCTGTTTTTATGATCCTCTGGAGCTTTTTCCTGTCTGCTGCTGTGCACCCCGCATACCACACCGTGATGCAGTATGTTAGGATGCTCTCCACTGTGGCTTTGTAGAAAGACACCTGCAGCTGCTGTTTTAGGTTATTTTTCCTGAGCAATCTCAGGAAGTGCAGTCGCTGCTGGGCCTTCCCTACCACCGCTCTGGTGTTTGCAGACCAGGAGAGGTCGTCGGCGATGTGCACGCCCAGAAATTTGAACGAGTGGACTCTCTCTACGCAGTCTCCTTTTATGATGAGTGGTGCTGGATTCCTGCTATTCCTTCTGAAATCCAGAATCAGTTCTTTTGTTTTTGTTGTGTTCAATATGAGGTGGTTTTCCGAGCACCACGTTGAAAGTGACTCAACCTCATCCCTGTATGCCGCCTCGTCCCCTTCAGAGATGAGGCCGATCAAGGTGGTGTCGTCAGCAAACTTAATAATAGTGTTTGTGGGGTGGGTCGGTGAGCAGTCGGAGCTGTAGAGGGTGAAAAGCAGGGGGCTCAGTGCACAACCTTGGGGGGAGCCAGTGTTCAGTGTTAGGGTGGGAGAGACGTGGGTACCGAGTTTCACCGACTGTGGGCGGTTGGAGAGGAAGGAAAATCCATTTAATTTAATGGGATCATAGAAGACCCATCTAAGGATTCATTTTTAGAGGTTGATGCCAAGATCTGACTCATCTCTGAAAAATGGGATGACACTTTACAGCGAAAAACAACAACGACCAAATGATAGATGTACTGTATCTGAGTCAGATCCGAAGGCGTCTCCTACTACTGGTAAACATGGAAACAGTACTATTTGTTTCATGTGGGGTAGCAAACCCTTACACCCCCAAAAAACGGGCCAGGAGAGAGATTGTCACCACCAGGCTGTACTTCCCGAAGACACACTACAGAAAGTTGTGCCCCAGCGACCCTGGTGGTTAAGGGATCCGTAAAGTGTGATGCATTTGACAAAATTTTGACTTTTTATACTTCATGTCAGGAAGTTAACGGAATGTAAAGGGGTGTTTTGGGGTTAATTTCCCTTTTAAAGCAACTTTTTCCCGCATACTATTGAGGCAGTGGTAGAATTAGACTTTCTTTTTTCTGGAAAGTCTGTTCTTTCATTTGATTCAAAAACATTGAACACAATAATTTTAGGTCCCTAAAGTAGTGTACCGTGTGTTTTGTGTGGGTAATGGATTGCTCCTCGTTCATAAAACAATACTCCGAAACACTTACGGTCTCTTTGGAGAGCGACAACCATCAGCCCCCATTTATTAAAAACACACCGAACTCTAAAACTAAATTCTGGCCCTCCCCCAAAACTCTAGCACCAACTCTCGCAAAATTCGTCACCCTACTGACATAATTCATGCGCACCTCACATTCTACGCCTACATGCGTTCTCCCTGACTCAAATAAATGTCCACATTTACACAAAAAGGAAAAATAAAACCAAAACAAAAAAGGTGACTTTTTTTTCAACAGAAGAAGCAAAAGTGCATTTCTTTTTTTTAGAACCAAATAGTGTTGTTTTTTCCAAACAGAAGTTTTTTCTTTTTTTCTTAAACAGAGCAAAAACTGCATTTTTTAAAATAATTAACAAAACTAAATTGGGCTTAACATCACTGACACAAGCTTTACCCACACACATAATCCTCAAGACGGGCAAGAGGTTGTGATGGTCGACCAAACCATGGAGAATTTAGATGCCTTAACCTCCCCTGCAAGCAACCCACTCAACCTCTGGTCTGGTTCCTCTGTGGATGGTGGGAGAGAAACGTCCTCACCTGAGTGCACTGAGGGGAGAACCACCGGCAGACTGCACCGCCGCAATCAGTCATAGTGGACTGTCTGCAGCGGAGATACTGTATATCAAGGGAACCGTTGAGAGTGTTGATGTGAATGTATCAAAAGACTCTGTTCTCCAATGTCTCACTGGTTTTGGAGGAGTTTAAGATGTCCCTCCCAACACTACGGCTGCGTCCCATTCTTCTCACTTTCCCTCGCTATTTTCCCTAGTCACACGGTTTTGCGCGTCCACGTGCAAATGTGATGTGTCCCAATACTCTTAAGACCGAAAGAGAAGTGCCCTTCAACCCACAAAATAACCACTTCTGATGGAGGGAGGTCAGGAGCTGACTTGGAATGAAGTGACTTTCCTGAAGACTTTGCAAATTCTCAATATCAACAAACATGGCTGAAAAGGAACCGCACAAATGTAAGTCCTTTTCCACAACTGTGCATGTATTTGTAACGGAATATATTGAGATATCTTAGTTAGACATAAATGCAATAGAAAATCATATTTTTGTGTTAAAACATGAACATTGCAAAATCGCTACTTTACACAGTGCACAAATCTACCGAAGGAGCCAAAAAAACTCTTCACACTCCAAGCCTCTTACAGCCATAAGAATAACGTGTCAGGTCTGTGTATCTATTCACTATCAAATAATTATACACATCCTATAATTTCCTGTCTCACATCAAGTTGCATCGGCCTATAGTGAGCAACTTGTGTCTAATGTGGGCATGCGGTCTAATGTTTCAGAGACTGTGGAGCAAACCAAAGCCCTGATTAAATTCAGGGCAGAAAATGATGAGCAGTTCACAAAGAAAAAGTTGACCACAAAACAACTGTGGGAGTGAGTAGACTGACCTGCAATTTTCCAATCTCATTGTGACAATGCATTAACCCACTCTAATGTCATAGGGCAGTTTTTGAAGTGATCGGCCTGGAGGGGAGAATCCCAGGACAACAGGCAGCAAAAACATGGGAAAACTTAAAAATGAAATACAAGGTAGAGCAAAATTCAATTTGATCTACATCATCCTAACCCGTTAACTGTTATGTATATCATGTTTCAAATACATGGTGTCTCAAAAAAATTTACTCACTGTTTTTATGTGTTTCGCGACGTTTGCGCGTTATCAGCATTGTCTGAACAATAATGGTCATCACTTTGAACATTTGCGAACATGATTCTTCAATTACATTTGTCTCATGTATTCGATGCTATTTCACTTCACTCTATGTTTATAAATAAAGGTTTTCTCGTCATTCTAAGAGTGAGTACATTATTTTGAGACACCCTGTACATACACAATATATTACAGTGTCATGTTACTGTGAGTGTTGGGATTGCAGAACCTAAAAATGCCCAAAACATTTTTATTAAGAACTCCATGAAGTTCCAGTTTGTGTTTTCCAGTTTTATGGAAGTATTGGTATATCTTTCTGTGATTATACGTTATTTATTTACTCTTATGTATTTCGGCCCAATGTGAGTTTGTTTTTCTGAAAGTAAATTATTATTTAACCCAGAGTGATTTGAAGTTGTTTTCTGTCCAACAATCACACAGTTCACACACAGTATGTCACATCATTATGAAATAAACCACCAAGGTGTTACTCAAAATAAAGACATTTAATGAATAGTAGTTGTACTTAAGAGAAACAATATACCAAATACACATGACGCACAGGTCAAGTATGAATATTAACTTGTGTAGAACTCAAGACAAATAGTGACTGCTGCAGTAATAACTCATAGTGATCCAAAATAAAAGAGGAAAAAACTTTTTTCAAGATGACCTACCTATGTAATGCGGGGCTTGCGCTTTGTTACATCAGTGAGGCAAGTCGATCTCTTCTGGCATTTACAGCGGTTTCATTGGGGTCAGAAAGTTCTGGAATAGGAATATTGTCCTCTGATACATCTTGATCTGGGTCTCGGATGTCCCCGTTGTCTTTGAGAACATGCAGAAAAGCACAGGAAATGTGGGTCTGACTTCCAGAGCCTGATACATGGCTTTGGGCAATTTCTTCCATATTAACTGTGTAACTCGGTGGACAATTCTGTGTGACTTGGGAACCCTGAAGACCCGTGACACCACACGGTAGGACAGACCGTGGGCCCGCCAGTACACGTAGATCAGGACCTCCAGCCATGGTCCTGTTCCCTCTTCAGTAGCTCCTGCAAGGTCCACATGGCCTTCTTGCTCAACTTGAAGTCCTGGATGAGTTCTGACTCCACATCGACCCATAAGCACAGGATGGGAACATTGCTGTCCAACCTGTCCACCCTTATGAGACAGCCACTCTGGAACGCAATAGATAAGATAAACAATTTAGACATAAATGTGGCATATAGGATAAAACGACTGCTTTTACTGTGATGTAGATAGATAGATAGATAGATAGATAGATAGATAGATAGATAGATAGATAGATAGATAGATAGATAGATAGATAGATAGATAGATAGATAGATAGATACTTTATTCATCCCCTAAGGGAAATTCACATTTCCAGCAGCATCCCTGAGCTGAGAACAGTACAATAATAAAGCCAAAAGAATACAATATACAAATACCCAGTGTGACGTGCAAATGCCCACTGTAGCGTGTTATATAGAGTAACTAAATAGTGCTACACAGAATACATATTGCAGTAAGATTCGGTAATATCCAAAGTAGGTGGTGTGGTTTAATGTGGGCCTTTACTCTGCCGGGTGGAGTTAAAGAGCCTCATGGCATTAGGAAGAAAAGATCTCTTCAGTCTGTCCGTAGTACAAGACAGTGACAGCAGTCTGTCGCTGAAACTGCTCTTCTGTCTGGAGATAATGCTGTGTAGTGGATGCGATGGATTGTCCATGATTGACCTCAGCTTTTTCAGTGCTCGTCTCTCAGCTACTGTTGTTAGGCTGTCCAGCTCTTTGCCCACAACTGAGCTCGCTTTCCTAGCCAGTTTATTGAGACGAGAGGCATCCTTCTTCTTGACGCTGCCTCCCCAACACGTTGCCGCATAGAAGTGGGCGCTTGCCACTACTGTCTCCTAGAATATTTTCAGGAGCTTTTTGCAGATGTTGAAGGAGGCCAGCCTTCTGAGGAAGTAAAGTCGGCTTTGCCCTTTCCGACATAGAGCTTCTGTGTTGGCAGTCCAGTCCAGTTTGTTGTCCAGCTGCACACCCAGGTATTTGTAGGTCTGGACAAATTCTACACATTCTCCCTTGATGGTTACAGGAACCGGGTGAGTTCTGGTTCTCCTGAAGTCCACCACCATCTCTCTGGTCTTGGTGGTGTTTAGGTGCAGGTGGTTTGCGTCGCTCCATCGGACAAAGTCCTGAATCAATTTCCTGTACTCCTCCTCCTGCCCGTTTCTGATACATCCCACGATCGCAGTGTCGTCGGCAAACTTTTGCACATGGCAGGACTCAGAGATGTACTTAAAGTCCGATGTATATAGAGTGAATAGGAACGGAGAGAGAACAGTCCCCTGCGGAGATCCTGTGCTGCTAACCACAGTGTCCGATGTACAGCCCCCCTATTTCACATACTGGGGTCTGCCTGTCAGGTAGTCCGTAATCCATTCTACAAGGTGTGAGCTAACTCCCATTTCTGTCAGTTTCCTACTCAGTAGCAGAGGCTGTATGGTATTGAAGGCACTGGAGAAGTCCAAAAATGTAATCCTCACAGCCCCCTTCGCCCTATCCAGGTGAGAGAGGGATCGGTGTAACATGTATACTATAGCATCCTCCACTCCCACCTTCTCCTGGTAAGCAAATTGCAGTGGGTCGATGGCGTGACGGACCTGTAGCCTCAGGTGGTGCAGCAGCAGCCGCTCCATGGTCTTCATCACATGTGATGTCAGGGCGACCGGCCTGAAGTCGTTGAGTTCCTCAGGTCTTGATTTCTTTGGGACTGGGATGATGCAGGATGTTTTCCACAGCTGAGGGACCCTCCCCTGTTCAAGGGGAGGGTATGCATCACGAAAAAATGTAGAAATTATATTTTTTTTATATATTTAATGGCAACTCTTTTTGATTAAATTACTTATGAACTAAGGTGTTTGGGCGCTACAGGGAAGGTTTGGTGAGGATATTATGTCAGCTCAAGGGTCAGGTGGACTTTTCTTGTGTTTGTTTACTTTTGTCACACGTTAAAGACACCTACTATATGTCATAAAATAGCATTAAGATACGAATAAGTAGGTTGTCATTTATTTCCACACAAACATAGGGTATTATGTGAACGTGGGTTGTACGTTAACCCTTACTGTATTTGACCGAACGGGTCATTTTTTTTAATGAGTGGACGTACCTTGTAAAGATGAATCAGCGCTACATAGCGCCTAAGCCGTCTTCAGTTTAGCGGATTTCTCCTCCGTCGATTGGAGAGACGGAAAAGGTGATGAGCTTTCAGGCGATCGGTAGTAACACAGCTGTAGCGGTCATTTTAAACGTTGCACGGACTCTCCAACTGCCACACCACAGGTTGAGACTTGAGTTGTTCACATGTGACGTAGGCCAATATGTCACTGAGGTCCACAGCCAATTAATATTACCACCATCTCCTGGACTGGGGTGGAACCTTGCAAGTGCCGTCCAATTTCTTAGGCGATAATGTTCACTTGCAGTCCTCTCACTGAGGGGACTTCCCTATGGAGGGACCTCACTGGAGGGTTCTAAGGGCCAAGTGAGAGGAATGGGATTGGGCGTAGGTAAAAATGTCTTGGACAGACAGTTTATATTTGCGCGGGCCATGAATGGACAACTTTTGGACACATTAGGTACTGTCACCCTTGTGATACAATTGGGGAAAGTCCTACAAACAAATTGTGCATGTTGTGCGGGAGCTACAAACGCCATCTTGCTGGGCTTCGATTTTATGCAACAGAATGGAGTCATAATGGAGGTGCGTCATCAACTTCTAATTATAGGAAATTTTCACATCCCTCTTCTCCGGGCAACTGACCTAATACCAAATTGTTGTAATTTTTCACTGCCTATTAATGCTACTATTCCCCCGCTCAACGAAATGATCGTCCCGGTCCAAAATAAGTCTCCTCGCGTCTCTGGACCGAGGCTGAGAAGACCTAGGCTAGGCTATGTAGAACCCAAATTGTGTGAGAGCACTGGACTTGTTGTTGCGCATACACTAGCGCAGGTGAGTAACGGGTGTACAGTGGTTCGGTTACTTAACCACACGAACAGCGAATTAAAATTACACTCAGCTTCACATATAAGTTTTTTTGAGCACGTTGACAAATGTGACATACTTAATCCTGCTGAGTTTTCAAGTCAAGTAGAAGACAATGTACCTTTACCAAACGTCTCAAATTCCTCCTTGTCTACTGCACAGAAAAAGCAACTGCAGACTTTGTTGGGGAAGCATTGTGATGTATTCAGCCGGACAAGAGGAGGTGTGAATAAGCCAACCTTAATCAGACATCACATTCTAACTGGTAACCATCAGCCAATAAAATAAAAAGCCTACCGTACCTCCCCTGACAAGCCAAAATACAGTGCATCCGGAAAGTATTCACAGCGCTTCACTTTTTCCACATTTTGTTATGTTACAGCCTTATTCCAAATTGTATTAATTTAATCTCTTATCTCAAAATTCTACACAAAATACTCCATTATGACAATGTGAGAAAGTTTTTTTTTTTTTTACTTTTTTTGAATTTTAAAAAAAATAGAAAACTAAGAAATCACATTTACATAAGTATTCACAGCCTTTGCCATGAAGCTCAAAATTGAGCTCAGGTGCATCTTTTTTCCACTGATCATCCTTGAGATCTTTCTACAGCCTAATTAGAGTCCACCTGCAGTAAATTCAGTTGATTGGACATGATTTGGAAAGGCACACACCTGTCTATATAAGGTCCCACAGTTGAGTGTGCATGTCAGAGCACAAACACCAAGCATAAAGTCAAAAGTACTGTCTGTAGACCTGCGAGACAGGATTGTCTTGAGGCACAAATCTGGGGAAGGATACAGAAAAATTTCTGCTGCTTTGAAGGTCCCTATGAGCACAGTGGCCTCCATTATTCGTAAATGGAAGACATTTGGAACCACCAGGACTCTTCCTAGAGCTGGCCGGCCTTCTAAACTCAGCGATCGGGGAAGAAGGGTCTTAGTCAGGGAGGTGACCAAGAACCCGATGGTCACTCTGTCAGAGCTCCAGCGTTCCTCTGTGGAGAGTAGAGAGCCTTCCAGAAGGACAACCATCTCTGCAGCAATCCACCAATCAGGCCTGTATGGTAGAGGGGCCAGACGAAAGCCACTCCTTAGTAAAAGGAACATGGAAGCCCGTCTGGAATTTGCCAAAAAGCACCTGAATGACTCTCAGACCATGAGAAACAAAATTCTCTGGTCTGATGAGACAAAGATTGAACTCTTTGGTGTGAATGCCAGGCGCCATGTTTGGAGGAAACCAGGCCAATACCATCCCTACAGTGAAGCATGGTGGTGGCAGCATCATGCTGTGGGGATGTTTTTCAGCAGCAGGAACTAGCAGACTAGTCAGGATAGAAGGAAAAATGAATGCAGCAATATATAGAGATATCCTGGAAGAAAACCTGCTCCAGAGCGCTCTTGACCTCAGGCTGGGGCGAAGGTTCATTTTTCAGCAGGACAACGATCCAAAGCACATAGCCAAGATCTCAAAAGATTGGCTTCAGAACCACTCCGTGGATGTCCTGGAGTGGCCCAGCCAGAGTCCAGACTTGATTCCGATCGAACATCTCTGGAGAGATCTGAAAATGGCTGTGCACAAACGTCTCCTATCCAACCTGATTGAGCTTGAGACTTATTGCAAAGAAGAATGGGCAAAACTGCCTAAAGATAGGTGTGCTAAACTTGTGGGATCATATTCAAAAAGACTTGAGGCTGTATTTGCTCCCAAAGGTGGCTCAACAAAGTATTAAGCAAAGGCTGTGAGTACTTATGTAAATGTGATTTCTTAGTTTTCTATTTTTAATAAATTCAAAAAAAGTTAAAAAAAAACGTTTTCACATTGTCATAATGGAGTATTTTGTGTAGAATTTTGAGATAAGAGTTTAAATTAATACAATTTGGAATGAGGCTGTAACATAAAATGTGGAAAAAGTGAAGCGCTGTGAATACTTTCCGGATGCACTGTATATAAATAGGCAGGAACAGCACATATTGGAAGATGGAGTGATTGAAGAGACCTGTAGCCCCTGGTCTTCTCCTGTGGTTCTGGTCGGGAAAAAGAATGGTTGATGGCGATTCTGCATTGATGATAGGGGTCTTAATGCTGTGACCATTAAGGAATCGCATCCGCAGCAATGCAGTGATGATTCACTCGACGCCCTGGCTGGGGCACTATGGTTGAGTTATTTGGAGTTTTCCAATGAGTAATGGCAAGTGGGGGTGGCGCCAGAAGACCGTGAGAAGACTACCGGTCAAGGTCTGTACCAGTTTAGATCAATGCCCATGGGCCTCACAAATGCGCCTGCAACGTTCCAGCGGGTCATGAGGTTAGTGTTGAAGGGGTTGCCATGACATATCTGCCTGGAGTGCCTAGAATACATATTGAGTTTCAATAAGTCTTTCGAATACCACATGTCTGCACTTGAGAAGGTCTTGGGTCGGCTGGACTATGGGTTAATGCTAAGAAATAACATCTTTCCCGGGACCATGGGGTTTTCCTTGGGCAGGTTGTGTCGGCCAAGGGGCTTCGCCCGGACCCCAAATATACAGACAAAGTCAAATCAGGGCCTGTGCCACAGTCTGTCACCGAGGTATGTGCTTTCCTGGGGCTCTGCTCGTACTTTCAAAGATTTGTGAAGGGTTTGGTCAGTGGGCTGCCCCCATTACTCAGCTCACAGGGAAGGACGTGCCTTTTACATGGTCTTCAGAATGCCAAGAAGCGTTTGAATTCTTTCGGCATGCCCTTTGTGTTGAACCTATTATCAGACATCCTGATTTTGCTTACCCGTTCATTCTGCATACTGATGCATCACAGGCAGTGTTCATTTTACCTGTGAAAAGTGATGGGTCCCAGGGACTCGCATGCTCAAAAATCTATGGGTCCCAACAGAGATCTATGGGTTCCCAAAATTTAGTGTAATCGCGGTTGAAATTGTAAATCGGCGACAAATATATCATATAAATCTATATATTCATTCAGTTTTAATCATCACAGTTTATTGGTAATACAAATCAGTTATCACTTCAAGATTTTTCAGTTCACAACAATATTGTAAATTATTTCATCTCATCTCATTAGCTGCACCACTTATCCTCAGTAGGGTCGCGGGGGTGCTGGAGCCCATCCCAGCAATCATCAGGCAGTGGCCAGGGGACACCCTGAACTGGTTAACAGCCAATCGCAGGGCACACGGGGACAGACAACTCACTCGCTCAGTCACACCTAGGGACAATTTGGACCGGCCAATCCACCTGAAATGCATGTCTTCGGAATGTGGAAGGAAACCGGAGTGCCCGGAGGAAACCCACACAAGCACGGGGAGAACATACAAACTCCGCACAGTAAGGCCGGGAGCTGGATTTGAACCCACGCAGGAGGTTCCCACGACCTCAGAACTGTGCCGCACACGCGCTAACCACTGCCCCGCCGTGCTGCCCTATTGTACATTATACAAAATATTATTGCTGAAATAATTATATGAATCTATATTTTCATTCAGTTTTAATCATCACAGTTAATTGGTAATACAAAGCAGTTATCACTTCAGATTTTTCAGTTCATATATTCTTTGTGGTTTGCTGTCCCGCCATAGTTGTAATGCCTTTTCAAGGTCCAATCCATTATCATCCTCCTCATAGTGTAACCAAGAATATAATTTAGTCCATTTTGGCAGAAAAGTCATTTTCTTGCTAGTATTCTTTTGTTTATTTTCTTTCGTCGAATCGTTCGCTTCAAAACACGTGTTTTCCTTGCCTTCGCGGTCTTCTGAAGAATTTCTCCGCCGTTTTTTCGTGCCGGAATCATTGCCGTTGTTACCACTTTCTGTGTTATGTTTCGACTTATTACCGACACTGAAGAAATGTTTTTGTTGATTTGCACCTAGTACCAACTGTTTTTTGGAGGGATACTTCTCTTTCACTCGACAACCGCCACAACAATGACGTCATCTCGAAGCAATGAGATCTCGTTTGCCGAGATGGCGCGAGACCAAAACAACAATGGCGGATGGCGGATCTGCCTGCCGAAAAGTTTGGAGTGTGGTAAATCTTTGTTAAAAAAAAAAAAAAGTAAACGGGTAATAATGACAATTTGGTGTCAAAAAACGTTGCGTCCCGGGGACGCACATTGATTCGACACAATGCGTCCCCAGCAAAAATGATGCATCTAAGACGCAGGGACACGGGCAAACGAGAACACTGCACAGGTGGCGGTTGGAGCAGTGCTGGCACAAAATGTTGATGGACTTAAAACAGTAGTGGCCTATACCAGTTGCTCTCTCACAGCGGTTGAGCGGTGGTGGTCCAGATACGACAGGGTGCTGTGTGCGATAGTCTGGGCAGTCCATAACTTCCGGCACTACTTGGGCCTTTGACCCTTCACTATTGTTACCGACCACCGGCCTCTGGTGGGCCTTTGGTGTCTCTCCATTGATAATGACCGAACAGGCCGCCGGAGCCGATGGGCACTGGAACTTACTCCGTATGATTGATTAATACAACACAAAGAGGGTTCACAGCATACCAACACTGATGCTCTGTCCCGCAGGCCTACTTCCAGTATTCTACTGGATGATTTCTAGGGTGCAGCGGACAGTCACACGTACAACGGTACTCAGGTGGTACCAAATGGTACTGTATGTGCAGTTGAGACTCCTACCAAGGTTTCTACAACAGGTTTCAGTCCTTTTTCTACACATTGTCCCACAATGGATCCAATGTAAAGCTACTGCAAAAACTGGATATTTGTAAGCTTCGGGCCCGGTTGGAAGAGGGCCGGCAACCCCCAAGATGGAGGTTGAAGACGGCAGGCCAAACCTTTTGGCGAGAGTTCCATCTGCTTGAGCTCACTGGTGGGTTGTTATGTAGGACTATGTGGCTGACAGATATAGGGCAGACCACTCACGTGGTGGTCCCTGCTGTGTTGGTCTCTGACTTCCTGGCACAACTGCATGGCACTGCGCTCACAGCCCACCTTGCACAAATGAACGAGTTGTGGCGCAGGCTCGGAGTGTATGTTATTAGTCCCCCATGGACAAGGACATCAGATCCTGGTGTCACCAGTGTCATGCTTGTCAAAGGAGGTAAGCCCAGGTTCTTTGACATTGTGGCCCCATGCAAACCTCGCATGTGGAGAATTTTTTCCAATGCGTCGCAGCAGACATACTAGAGTTGCCTCTGACATCTAAAGGCAACCATTATGTTTTGGTTGTGGAGGTTTATTTTACCAAATCTGTTAATTTATGTGCCCTCACTGATCAGAAGGCTGCCACTGTCGCCGAATGCCTTTTCCAGAATTACATCCTTGAACACGGAGTGATGGAAACCTTTCACACCGACATGGGGAGGCAATTTGAGTTGGACATTATCAAAGTTTTGTGCGAAGAGTTGAGGATGAAAAAAAAACATACCACACTTTATAATCCTAAATCAGATGGCATGGTGGAGAGGTTCAATAGGACCTTGATCGACCAACTGGCTAAGACGGTTTTGTCATGTGAGGGGAATGGGATTCCTCTCTGCAACAGATTACCTTTGCTTATAATACAAGTGTACATTCCAGCACTGGATTTACACCGTATTTCCTCACTCATGGCAGAGAAGCTCAAACGCCAGTTGAAGTGGTCCTCAGGTCGATGTTAAAGGGCAACCCTAAAAGTATGCTCTCGTCGGATTTTGCAAGCTCTCCTCACACGATTGGAAACTACTTTTGGCCAAGCCAGGGAAAACAGTGTGGTGGCAAGTCAAAAGCAGAAGGCCTTGTATGATTCTAGAAGTAGGCATGATCCTTATGACATAGGGGACTTTGTGTGGCTGAATGACCCCACTGAAGTCCTTTGTAAATTGGCACCGCACTGAAAGGGTCCTTATGTGGTGAAGAAACGAAATGACAGGGACGATAAGGTTGGGGTCACCTATAAGATTGCTAGCCCGTTTGAGGAGGTACAGTAAGAAGTGGCCTCGACTCACCCACCATACAGGCCCTCACCCCCAGCAACGATGGCACCACACGGATGTTTTTGTTATTGTGACCCAATGAAAACAATGCTGGCATCTGGGTCTCGATCCCAGCTACTGTCCTTTCCCCACAACCCGCCCATTAGGCGAGGAAGAACGTGGGGAAGGAGGCAAAAATCTCACATCACATCTGGCCTGTTGGTCATCCATGTAAAATGGACCCCTAGGACCCTCGTTGTCCAGCCGACAGGGAGAGAACCTGGTTGGCGTGTCTTCCCCCGCTGCTCGGCGGTGTGGTGACCGTTCCCTATTGCGATCCCCCTTGTAACATCCTTGCTGGGGAGAGCGCAAGCCGGGTAGCAGTTCATTTCGAAGCTGCTGGGGGTGGAACCATCATCACCACAGTCACAGCGGCAGGTTCGTCGGAGTCCACTCCGCTCTCCTGAGCTCAGGTGATGGTTACTCGTGAAAGAGGATCGGCAGCTCTCATAGTCCTCCTCTCGGGAGCTTAAAGTGAAGCAAGGCACACCAGTGTCAATTGAACATGCGAGGCTAAAAGATTTTTATTCGCGGAAAAGCAGATAATAAGGGACTGAAAAGCCATAAACATGCGTGGGTTGATTCACTTTAGCAAAATTAATGATATCCAAATGACCTCTATTCCCGCTGCCAATTACGGTGCTCCAATTGAGCTAAAAATAAACCTCGCGCAGTGATATATCAGCACTGCCAGACGACTTGCAGTGGTGATATAGCCGTTGTTTGAAATGGTACTTTGTCTCCATCTTGCGGTGGAATGTTTTTACGATTTAGTTTTTTTTTTTAAGGGAAAACCGTAGTTTATGTGACCCAACCGTAGCACCGTAGTGGGTTAAAGAAAACCGTACTCATTACGGCAAAATCGGAGTGCTTAGCAGGTATGCATTTAGCCTGGAGAATAAGGTCTAGACCAGCCAAAAAGCACCGGAAAGTCTCCCCGTCTTTGGCCACCCTATCATATTCTGGTAATGCTTCAGCCACCAGTCTGGAGAGATCCATGTCATACATGTCTAAACTCTCCTCTTGCTGACGTGGCCGCGCATTAATACACGTTTGGAAGTATTGTGAAAATTGTCTTTGACCAAAAGCCTCCTTCAATCTCTCCTTCACCTGCTCGTAATCCCCCTTGACATCCAATGGCAAACTGTCCCACAACAAAAAAAACGTGCCGTCCAGACGCGTTGGGAGAAGGTTCACTAGTAATGGTAACTCGCCTGCGCACGAACAGCTGCCTCAAATTGTTTAATCCACGTTGCAAAAGGCTTTTCACCGTCCCCATGGAATGGCATCGTACACCACTTGAACTTCCAGTCTAAGTACACGCTCCCCCGAACCAGCCTTCATCCAGCTCCGAGCTCGTAGAGGCTTGTTTCACATGCCTAAACATGCCACTTCCATTCCGTACTGCTAGTCAGTTGGCCTAGCTGACGAGCGTGCTTGATAAATGTTCAAGAAAGAGGAGGGGAAAAGAAAATCCACAAAATAAACTGCCTCTGCCACCAATGTACCGTGTGTTTTGTGTGGGTAATGGATTGCTCCTCATTCATTAAAAAAAAATATACTCCGAAACACTTAGGTCTCTTTGGAGAGCGACAACCGTCAGCACCCGAACTCTAAAACTAAACTCTGGCGCTTCCCCTACTCTCGCACCAACTCTCGCTACATTTGTCGGCCTACTGACATCATTCATGCGCGCCTACAGTAGGCTCAAAAATTGCTTAGAGATTTATCTCATGAAAAACACTTCAAAAGTCAAAATTTAGCTCAGCCACCGTGCTTATTACAACAATGAACAAACACAAGTAAATTCGCTAATTGTGACTTTTTAGAATTCATTTAGAGCCTGATAACTCTTTCTATGAAAGTCGTACCACTGCAAAAAAGTAAGAAAATTGTGAAAAAGACACAATAACTTTGAGTCTCTTAAGTAATACTCTAAAATTGCTGACTGATTTATGTTGTTAAAACACTTCAAAATTCTAAATTTAGTTTAGCTACTGTGTTTATTACACCAAACAAATAATTAAAGGTACGTTATTTATCAAACAATGATAAAGAAAATAGACATTTTGTTAATAGTTTAAAGTCTGATGTAACTAGAAAACATTTTGATGACTTTTTTATTACAATTCCCACTCATGATCACATGACAGATATTAATCAAGGTTAATGTTTTGCTGAGAAAGTACTTTGAATGGCTAAGTTATTTTACATATTTTTCAAAACTCTAAGAACTGAATGAGTTTGAATGAGAACAGTTTTTTTCCCTGTTTATCTGGTGAGTAAGTAGCGATCAAAGGACGGTTTCAAGAAAACTGAATAATAAATAAGGTCAAGTGGTATTGAACATGGGTCCTGTGTTGAGGGGCCCTCTCCTTGTGAGAGGTAAGATAATTCTCCTTCCATGGTCCCCTGTGTGTCGTAAGAGGCGACCAAAGTGTAGGGAGCGAGTGGACTGGTGACCCTCTATCTCTACTCCCTAAGAATCAGCAAGGCAAAGAAAGGGGGGCGGGAGACCGAAAGGTCTCGCAAACCCTCGTTATAGGGTCACTAAATGTGAGAGGATGTGGAAGTAAAGCGACTGAGTGGAAGAAAGAGGAGATCTGAAGTATGATGACTAAAAGGAAGGTTCATGTGTTAGCCTTGAGTGAAACAAAGATGAAAGGAAAGTGTGAATTACAACTTGGAGGTATGTATGGTAGAAGGTCTGGAGTTACGGGTGGACATGCTAGAGAAGGAGTGGCTGTGCTTGTGAGTGAGAAAGCAAAGGAAAAACTGGTGGAGTGGAAAGAGATATCCTCCAGATTGATGTGGGTGAGGTTGAAGTGGGGTGTAGAAGTATGGATGTTTATAGGTGCATATGGACCTGGTTCAGAAAGAAGCGCTAAGGAGAGAGAGGAGTTCTGGAGGGACTTGTCCGAATGTGTGGCAAGTGCGAAAGAAGGGTGGAAAGTGGTAAGACTAGGTGACCTAAATGCTAGAGTGGGTGATGAAACGGTTGAAAATGTGATTGGTAGATATGGAATACCAGGAAGAAATGAGAGTGGGAAGAAATTGATTGAGTTATGTGTGGAAAATGAGTTGGTGATTGGAAATACATTGTTTAAAATAAGGGACGTGAATAAGTATACCTTTGTCAGAGTGGATAGTGGCAAGATGGTGGACAGAGCACTGATAGATTATGTAATGGTTAAGAAAGGGATGTTAAGTAGATTGTTGGATGTGCATGTTTACAGAGGTGAAATGAGTGGTATGTCTGATAATTTTTATGTGGAAGGAAAAATGAGAATAGATGGATCGTGGAGGGCTAGTTATAAGAATAGTGTGAGGGAAGAGGTGAAAATGTCAGAGTTCAATAAGGCAGAAAAGGAAAGAGAGTTTAAAGAAAGGATAAGGGGAGAGTATGAACGGATTAGTAGAAGAGAGATGGAGAGTGTGGAAATTGAATGGAAGTGGTTTAAAGAGGCAGTGTTGAGGAGTGCAAAAGAAGTGTGTGGAATGAGAAAAGTTGGTCGAGGTATTGGGAAAGGAAGTGAATGGTGGAATGATGAGGTATCAGAGGCTGTGACAGAAAAGAGACGTGCCTTTGAGGAGTGGCTGCAAGATAAGAGTGGCGATGCGTATGAAAGATATAAAGTGAAAAAAGGTTGGTAAAAGGGGCAGTGGAAGCAGCGAAAAGGAAAGCAAATGATGAATGGTGTCGAAAGATAGGAGTGAACTCTGAGGAAAGGAGAAAAGTGTTCTGGAAAGAAGTGAAAAGAGTAAGAAAGATCGAGTCTGGAAAGAAAGAGGAAGTGAAAGATAAGGACAGTAGATTGCTGGTTAGCGGTAGTGCAGTCAGGACGAGATGGGCAGAGTATTTTGAGGAGTTGCCAAATGTGGAGGATGGGAGAGAATGAGAGTCGAGGCGATCGATGGTATGGAGAGAATGCCCGTGTCGGGTGATTTAAATGTGAATCCTGTGGAAACATGGGAGGTGCAAGAGGCATTGAAAGAAATGAAAGCAGGGAGGGCACCTGGGTTGGATGGTTGTACTGCTGAATGCTTGAAAAAAAGTAGCATGGCTATGACTGACGGGTTAGTACGCTTGTTGAATGTATGCTTTTTAAGTGGTGTGGTTCCTGTTGATTGGTGTAGTGCATGTGTGGTGCCAGTGTGTAAGGGTAAAGGTGATAAGTATAAATATAGCAATTTGAAAGGTATCAGTTTGTTGTAAACTGTATGGAAGAGTCTTGATTATGAGTGTGAGAGGAAGAATGGATGAGGTGGTGATGCAGGAGCAGAGTGGTTTCAGGAAAGGAATTGGATGTGTGGATCAGGTGTTTGCAGTACGACAGGTGAGTGAAAAATATTTTGCAAAAGTTAAGGATGTTTATTTGGCTTTCATGGACTTGGAAAAGGCGTATGACAGAGTTGATAGAGAGGCATTGTGGCAGGTGATGGTAATGTATGGAGTGGGTGGAAAGTTGTTGGAAGCATTGAGGAGTTTTTATATGAACAGCAGAGCATGTGTAAGAGTAGGGAGTGAGACAAGTGAGTGGTTCCCTGTGTTGACTGGTGTGAGACAGGGGTGTGTGATGTCACCATGGCTGTTTAATGTGTACATGGATGGTGTGGTGAGAGAGGTGAATGCAAGAGTATTTGGCAGAGGTGTATAGATGATGGACAACAGTGTGGGAGGTAAGTCAGTTGTTGTTTGCAGATGACACAGCGCTTGTGGCTGATTCTGAGGAAACATTGAGAAGGTTGGTAACGGAGTTTGGAAGAGTATGTGATAGGCGTTAGTTATGTGTCAATGTTGGGAAGAGTAAAGTGATGAAGTGTTCATGTGATGGAGTGGGCATGACGTTAGAAATCAGTTGCATGGACGGGTGCTGGAAGAAGTTGAAAGCTTTAGGTACTTGGGTTGTGATGTGGCTGCAGTTGGTGGAATGGAGTGTGAGGTATTGCACAGAGTGAATCAAGGAAGCAAGGTTTTGGGTGCTCTGAGGAGAGTGTTGAACAACAAGAGTATGAGTATGGATGTTAAGAGGGGACTGTATGAGAGTGTGATTGTGCCGACTGTGTTGTATGGTGCAGAGTCTTGGAGCCTGAACGTAGATTTAAGAAGGAAATTTAATGTTTTTGAGATGAAGTGTTTGAGGACTATGTTGGAGTGACAAGATTGGATAGATTAAGAAATGTAATTGTGAGAGACAGAATTGGAGAAGTTGTGGAACCGAGCAAGCGTGTTGATAAGAGAGTAGGTTTGGACACATGGAGAGGATGGATGAGGAGCGAATGTTGAAGAGGATCTACAGAGCAGAAGTCAATGGAAGGAGACCAAGAGGAAGGCCGCGATTGACGTGGATGGATGGTGTTATGAGTGCACTGCAGGAAAGAGGTCAAAATATAATGGAAGCTAGAGCTCTTGTTGGTGATAGAAAGGAGTGGAGAGGTGTTGTGAAAGGATAGCGGGATTGTGGATGCGTTCTTAAGGATGGGCTGGGCACCCGCATGATGCGGCAGGGGTAAACCAGTGAAAGCTGTCGGGTCCTGCTGTTGAACAAAAGAGTGTGTTGTGTCACCCTGACCCGAGTGAAATGGCCGCTTTCTGGTGTCCCGTTTCATCTGGAGGGACGAAAGCATGACCAACTTAGGTGCCGAGGTGCCTAACTTGTTTGGGTGTTTGGGCAATTGGGTTGGCCATGGTCCAAAAAATTTTGTGTGTGTGTTTTTGCTATTTTTTTCCCTTTTATTTTCTTTGTTATTGTATGTGTTTGTTTTTCTGTCGGTCACCCCTCTTGAGGGATATGAACAAAGTAGGTAGGTAGGTAGGTAGGTAGGTAGGTAGGTAGGTAGGTAGGTAGGTAGGTAGGTGGGTGGGTGGATGGATGGATGGATGGATGGATAGATAGATAGATAGATAGATAGATAGATAGATAGATAGATAGATAGATAGATAGATAGATAGATAGATAGATAGATAGATAGATAGATAGATAGATAGATAGATAGATAGATAGATAGATAGATAGATAGATAGATAGATAGATAGATAGATAGATAGATGATACATGAAAAAAATAATTTTTGGTCCGGTGAAAAACTTTTTGGAAAAACAACACCGCTGCTGAACATTCATGAACAATTTTGAGTTTAGCAACAAAAAACACAAACACTTTGTACTGCCTGGATGTGGAAAATTGATTTATATTATTCAATTATTGCGTTTACATTTTTAAGACTTTAGTAAACTGGATTTAAGACATTTTAATGCCAACTAAGGTCTTATTTTTAGAATAATGAATACAATGCATTTCAAGTATCCACAGGAACGAATAATTTGATAAACTTAAATCCTATTTACAGCACGGCGGTGCAGTGGTTAGCGCCTGTGCGGCACAGTTCTAAGGTCTTGGGAACCTCCTGTGTGGGTTCAAATCCAGCTACCGGACTTCCTGTGCGGAGTTTGTATGTTCTCCCCGTGCTTGCGTTGGTTTCCTCCGGGCACTCCGGTTTCCTCCCACATTCCAAAGACATGCATTTCAGGTGGATTGGCCGGTCCAAATTGTCCCTAGGTGTGAATGAGCGAGCGAGTTGTCTGTACCTGTGTGCCCTGTGATTGGCTGGCAACCAGTTCAGGGTGTCCCCTGCCCACTGCCCGATGATTGCTGGGATGGGCTCCAGCACCCCCGCGACCCTACTGAGGATAAGCGGTGCAGCTAATGAGATGAGAATCCTATTTATGCATTTGGACATACTTCGAAGATAAAAAATCTTCACACTTCTTGAGGAGGTGATGCTTAAGTTGCAATTTCAAATAAGACTTACCTTACGCACACATGAACAACCCAAACAGAATTCATTCCAAACTGTCGCGTGACTTTCAGAGGCCTTCCATGAAAGTTTTTTTTGTCCCCATAAACAAAAAAATGCAAGATGAGAAGTAAAGAGGTTCTGCTTCTGTGGACAAAGAAACACAATGTTATAATTCTTGAAACTGTGGAGACAATAACAGAAGTGAAACCGAGGGAAAAGAAATGACTACTAGTTTGGAACATTCCAGGAGTCAGACGAGCATGAATTTGCTTTCAAAACGCTCCTCCTTACGTCAATATGTTGGATCACATTCCCTTTGTATTTTTAAACTAATAACAAAAATACTTAAACAACTTTATGCTCTACCGCAGGGGTGTCAAAGTCAAATGGACGGAGGGCCGAATAAAACATTTGGCTACAAGCCGAGGGCCGGACTGTCCAATCTTTACTGAAACCAAGATTTAACCTACTGAAAACACAACAAATATATTACAATATGATTGTATAAATAAAGCAATATTTTCTTATGACTCTGTCAGTCATTTTTAATTTCAGCAGGCACAAAATACAAATGTCCTTTATATAAAAAACTCATAACATATCTCATAACAACAACTCATAACCATTTTCTATCATTCAATCATCTGAAATTATTAAAAATAAATATTGCCTCGAAATACAATAAAATAAAGTGCAAAAATCTCTTGTTACTTAAAACCAATAGCAATCAACACACTGGACCTCATCTGTCCTGCTCAAATGTACATTGACTTTCCTTTCTGGGCTTTCTCTGGGTTAGTGTGAAAAAAAGGAGTTACTGATTAACAAATAATAACAATCAAAAGTCATTTTCTCTGCTAAATAGGAGACAATTTTATCAAAAGACTGTTGTCCACATCAAGATCTATTTTCCATGAAAAGCCGAAAAACAAGAAACACTCCCAGGACAGAGTCGGCAAACAAAAACAACATAGTCAACATAGACAATAAAGCTTTAAAATTCCCGAGGGGAACAACAAAAAACAAGACCTTCTTTATGTGCATATTTAACTTTTAAACTTGAACGGAGTAAAAACTTCAAATGTGTAATTGCACAGGAAACATTACTGTATTATTACTGTATTTACATACATTTATATACAGTACTGTATTACTACAACTCTACATTACTTGTTTGAGGCTGACGCTGATACTTTTCCAGCTACCTCCGTGAACATGTACTCCAACTCCCACCTTGTTTGAAAGCCCCGGTTTTCAGTGTCCACCTTCCGTTTAGCCATTTTTGATAGGTATATGTGGGCTAATTTTTGCTGTTATGCTAATGACTGCTGCTGATCGACTGCTGAATAAATCAAACCGCCTCCCGCTTTGCTCCCGCTCGGCGCGTCCCCGTTGCATTGTGGGAAATGTAGTATTCATGCGTACTGCGGGCTGCTGGCTTGCAGCGGCCTGCGGGCCGGATCTAATAATATATTGATATCGTCACGCGGGCCAGGTAAAACCCGCTCGCGGGCCTAATGTGGCCCGCGGGCCTTGACTCTGACGTATGTGCTCTACCGTATACTTTTTATTTCCGCTTCTGGCTAGTCTTTGTCTCCCTCTAGTGTTTAACAAAATGGCCGTTATTATCTATTCGTGTACAGCAGAAATTTTACCACACGCTTTCAAAGCATTCCTCTTTATGTCATACTATCAACGGGTTGAATCATTGACGTTTTATCCTGTTTAATCCTTACCGTACACTTTTATTGCAACTTCTAGCTGGCCTTTGTCTCTCTCTCTCTAGCGTTTCATAAAATGGCCATCATGGTCACAGCGACCAAGTTTGGTTGCCAACAAGTAAAAAAAGTCACGTGAATACAAATACAACGGAAAAAAATCAGTTTAAAACTATTTCAGAAGAATTTAAACTGTTAAAGTTCAAATTAAGCATAAACATATTGTGTGTTTTTTATGTACTTTACTTCGCTCTCAATAGTCCGCTAGTTTTGAATGCGGCACATTTTCTTTCTTCAGTCACCTGACTGTAAGTGTCACGTGGCGTTCACAGGCTGCTCAGACTCCTCGGAGTCTCCATGAGTATATTTTTTTACTGTCTGGCCTTGTTTGTCCTGTCACACTCCCCGGCATGGCGTGGACCAAATACCAGCTTTTCCTCGCCGGGCTTATGCTTGTAACTGGCTCTATTAACACGTTATCAGCGAAGTAAGTTAGAAAATTCATGTTTTCTACCTGTTGTGATGCTAAGCTAACTGGTAAACATAGTTTACTTGTTATGTCGTGTTATTACACTCATAAGTGTATATCTCAAAAGAATGTATACAAATTACATTATTTTAGATTTTGTATATTGAATTTTGGACAATGTAGATGCACTTTAACCTCTTTTTCGCTTCATGTCCACCCATGTATATGTAATTACAATAGAAGAGAGTTATCTTCATTATCATTGAACACAACATTGTGTACCTTGGTTACAACTCGATTTGTCGTTACCAAATTTGTTAGTTGACAATCTCACTTTTTATTATTAAAGACATTAAATGGATTTGTACTTTTTCGTGAGTGAGCAATTACCATCATAATAGGACAACAATATCATCAAGACTCAGTGGGATTTACATCGTGCCTTGAGGCACGTCGTAATTTTTAACGAGGGTGCATGTTTGCACAAGTGTAATTCTATATTAATCTTACTATACAATATATTACATAATGCATTGTACTCAATAAAATAAGTAAAGGGAATACATTTTCTTGACTTCTCCAACAAACTGTGATGCTGCATTCCAGAAAAGCGGAAAGACCCATTTCTTATGTTTCGATGGTACCAGATCAAACCATCAAGGGTTCCAAGCCAATGTTAACATGAAAGATGGCTGATCAGGAAAAGTTGTTTGCTCATTAAAAATACATTTGGACCTCAAGCAAATGTGCTTTCTTGCAAGTGCTCAACTTGTATAGGAAAATCAGCGTCTTAGTCAAGTAGCGCACACTGTAATCGTGTTAATCATGTTTTACCAGTCCTTGGGCATCGCCATTCTGTCGAGTGATGTCAGATGAAGTCTGGGTATCAATTTTTTCTCCGACTTTGCAAAAACAACCTCCCACCTTGATTGTCATTTTAGTGATATTATCCTGGTCAGAGGTTTGGAGAACTCCCACTTCCCACTTTTCTGGAATGCAGCATGAGATCAGCTTTTTTTCTGTCTGACTCACGTATTCCTAAAGTGATGATCAGGGGGTCAGCTGAGCAGCATCCATGAGGAAATTATTGCAGTTCAAAGTTCAAAACCCTGAGTGCAGGTTTTATGACACGGTTACAGGAGCTTATTGAACGCAAATGAATCAGGTGATTTTGTGAAGTTCCGTGACAGAATGAGCGTGGTCCAAATGCTGCGCCATCACTTTTGGAAAACCACATTGAAACGAACGACGCATCAGTCACACTTCCTCTTACTGACTTTAAAAGCCAGTGGATTTGTGGATCAGTGCATCAGATATACAATTCTGTATGCTTTTTTTGCGTATTTGATACTTAGCATTACTATGACCTTTAATATCATGCACTGTTCATTTTACCTCTGAAAAGCGATGGGTCCCGGGGATTCGCATGCTCAAAAATCTATGGGTCCCAACAGAGATCTATGGGTCCCCAAAATTTAGTGTGCTCCATGCCCTTACAAACTGACGTATTTTCCCTTACAAAATACAATTTTTTTTTTTTTTTCCAAACATGTTTATTTATGTAGTTTAACATGTTATATTGTACATGTGTTTCCTTATATCATATATATATTGTTAATGAACATTTTGTTGTGAGACACTGAGTTGCACGACAAGGATGAGGTTTATTATAAAAAAAATTCAAAAATGAAGTCGCTTGGACGTTCACTGTAGTAAGAAAAAATACATGCCAATATAATTAAGTAGAATAATACATTTTCTTATTCAAATTATGAATTCATTTTCTGGATTAAATTATTGTTGGTTATATACTGATTAAAAGGGATCACCAGAAACCTGTATTTTTTTTCATTTTCTCCTTTTATACTTCCTTTTTTTCTTAACTTCTTTATACAACATAATCCTTCGTAATATAATGCATCAAAGCAAGTGAGCCGTTTGAGAGCCGGCTCTCTTTAATGAGTTGAGCCGAAAAAGCCGGTTCTCTAGAAAGAAACTACACAACTCGAACTGGAGATCGGCGTGCAGACGAAAACTCGAACCGCGAGACCAAAACAACAATGGCGGATCTGCCTCACGAAAAGTTTGGAGTGTGGTAAATCTTTGTTAAAAATGAAAATGACAATTTTGTGTCAAAAAAGTTGCTTCCCTGGGACGCACATTGATTTGACACGATGCGTCCCCAGCAAAAATAATGCGTCTAGGACGCAGGGACGCGGGCAAACGAAAACACTGATCATGTATCAGGCCTTAACAATACTGATATCAGCCAGGGGTTCATCAGCAGTATCGGAAATACCCTTATTTTTTCAAATAGCTAGAAACTGAAAATAAGAAAATTAACAAATTTATTTTCTGCTATGGCAGCACCGCGGCGCAGTGCTTAGCGCATGTGCGGCACAGTTCTAAGGTCTTGGGAACCTCCTGTGTTGGTTCAAATCCAGCTATCAGACTTCCTGTGTGGAGTTTGTATGTTATCCCCGTGCTTGCGTGGGTTTCCTCTGGGTACTCCGGTTTCCTTCCACATTTCGAAGACATGCATTTCAGGTGGATTGGCCGGTTCAAATTGTCCCTAGGTGTGAATGAGCGAGCGAGTTGTCTGTCCCTGTGTGCCCTACGATTGGCTGGCAACCATTTCAGGGTGTCCCCTGCCCACCGCCCGATGATTGCTGGGATGGGCTCCAGCACCCCCGCGACCCTACTGAAGATAAGCGGTGCAGCTAATGAGATGAGATTTTCTGCTGTTTTAGGGTACATATAGACATACTGTATGTACTAACATAAAACTTTATATCAAATTTTGTGCCGAAGTATATTTAAACCAACCAGCAAATTTGGTTGAAATATTGTTGAAAAAGATTTGGATGTTCCGTCCAAAAGACGTCTTTGTTTAGTTGGGAAATAAAAGTTGAAAAAACACTTTGTGAAAACATTATTTTACCCTTTTTTTTGGACTATATCACAGTGCTTGTTGTAGATTTTTTTTAGATCCTGGTGGCTGCACATCCTGGGAGCATTGTCTCTCGGAAAAAAATGTGTACACCTTAAATTCAAAACCATCAATCTGTTAAAAAGCAAAATAAAGAAGCTAGATCAATTTTATCTTACTGTTCAATTCTAATTATTGTAAGTGACAAATTTATTGTCTTTGATAATGACATAACACCGACTTACTTTTTATAAATTATTGATATCACTCGTGGTCCAGTGGTAACGGTTTGGTGCTCTCACTGCTGCGACTGGGGTTTGATTTCTCTTGCATCCAAACGCAAAGTATGAGCGGAGAAAACGAGAGACAAGATATCATACTGATTTAAAAAAGAATGGGTGGGTGCGCATTATACACAAGTGCAGATTATACACAAGTGCGCATAATACACCATTAATTATATATGATATGCACAATATTAGCATATTTTCTCGACAAGTTTATGAGACTCTGGTGGGACCAATTAACTCCTTGTGGCCCGCCATAATGCTTTCTGTTAAGGGAACCACTGAAATCATGACTAAAATGAACTGAAGCATAATTAGTCCAAAATACAAATTGTTAACTTTGTTTCATGAGGAAAGTCAAACGTTACAAAGTTAAACCTTCATACCAATTTGGTTTGTAGTTATATAATGTTTAAAATATGATTATAAAAAAGTTAGATGACCTTTTTATAAAAACGGCGTCAGTGCCCATGGCCGGACCAAAGTGGTACTAGATTTCAGTACTGCGGGGCGGCAGTAGCTCAGGAGGTAGAGCGCTCGTCTTGGGATCAAGGGATCCCAGTTCGAATCCCGGCTCGTCGAAGTGTACTTGGGTAAGACACTGAACCCCTAATACCCCCAATAAGCAGGTTAGCGTCTTACATGGCTGCAATACAAGGCCGCTATTGGGAAATGTGGAGCACATTGTAAACACTTTGGGAAGTCATTGACTTGAAAAGCGCTATATAAATGCAGATCATTTTGTTTTCATTACTACAACTCTAAGTGGGAGACGAAATGATTCGTTGCCTATGCTTTTGATAATAGATTTCAATCCATTTTATCGATTAGTTTTAGTCATAATTTTGACTGCAATCATGTTTTCTTTCGTGACAGATGGGCAGACACGTTCAGTGCACTGGGTTGCCATGGTACCCCAGAACATGCATTCTCACACCCATTTGTCCAGGTAATAGCTTTGCTTAGACTTTAATGTGACACATTTTAAAAACTCTAGCAGGTACATGTGCTTAAAATGGAATTATTTGATTTCGATGCAGGCAGTGGGGATGTTCCTTGGAGAGTTCAGCTGCTTGGGCGTCTTCTATATTCTCCTGTGCCATGATCGACGCAGGCTCCAGCCCAGTATGAACCCGGTTCAGAGTTTCAACCCGTTTCTTTTTTTCCCACCCGCTATGTGTGACATGTTGGCCACCTCGACTATGTATGTTGGTGAGTGGGTCCCAATTTATGAATAAAAACAACATAAATATTATTTTTTTCATATTTTTGGGATCGCTGCAACAAAACAATAACAAAAACACAGTTGAAATGATTCTATTTTTTTTTTCTGCCATTTTGGTCCAACTTTTTTGCACCGTAATGGTATGCAGACGCTCCCCTACTTACGACCATTCGAGTTACGAAAAACGGTAGATACGAATATTTTTTCGGGATATAGAAAAATACTTCGACATTGCTTTAAGTTAGATTTCGTATTGTGTGCACCTTTTTCCAAGTACAGGACAGCACTGTAGAGCTTCTTTCCGCCGCTACCGGCGTGTGGCGCTATGAGAGGTCACCCAGCATCCACCCCGAAGAAGAAATCTGCTTCCTCTTCCTAGTTTGAGTGTAAACATACTGCACTGTATCTCCAGTGTGCTAAGAATTTTGACATTTGGCCTTGAACGACTCTTTTACTATCAGTAATTTAAAACTATTAGATTACAGTCAGAACCAATTGCCTCTATAGTACAATTTTAAAAAAATCCAAGTATTTCTATTTACAGTGCCTTGCGAAACTATTTGGCCCCCTTGAAATTTGTTACCTTTTGCCACATTTAAGACTTCAAACATGATGATATAAAACTGTAATCTCTTGTGAAGCATCAACAATAATTGGGACACAATCATTAAGTGGAACACACTTTATTGGATATTTTAAACTTTTTTAACAAATAAAAAGCGAAAAGTGTGTGTGCAAAATTATTCAGCCCCTTTACTTTCAGTGCAGCAAACTCCAGAAGTTCAGTGAGGATCTCTGAAAGATTCAATGTTGATCTAAATGACTAACGATGATAAATGGAATCCACCTGTGTGTAATCAAGTCTCTGTATAAATGCAACTGCACTGTGATAGTCTCAGAGGTCTGTTTAAAGCTCAGAGAGCATCATGAAGAACAAGGAACACACCAGGCTGGTCCGAGATACTGATGTGGAGAAGTTTAAAGCTGAGTTTGAATACAAAAAGATTTTCCAAGCTTGGAACATCCCAAGGAGCACTGTGCAAGCAATAATATTTAAATGAAGGGGGTTCAGACCACTGCAAATCTACCAAGAATGGGCCGTCCCCCTAAACTTTCAGCTAATACAAGGAGAAAACTGATCAAAGATGCAGCCAAGAGGCCCATGATCACTCTGGATGAACTGCAGAGGTCTACAGCTGAGGTGGGAGAATCTGTCCATAGGACAACAATCAGCCGTATACTGCACAAATCTGGCGTTTATGGAAGAGTGGCAAGAAGGAAGCCATTTGTTAAAGATATCCATAAAAAGTGTCGTTTAATGTTTGCCACAAGCCACCCGGGAGACACATCAAACATGTGGAAGTAGGTGCCTCAGTCAGATGAAACAAAAATTGAACTTTTTGGCAACACTGCAAGACATTATGTTTGGCGTAAAAGCAGCACAGCTCATCACCCTCAACACACCATCCCCACAGTAAACGTGGTGGCAGCATCATGGTTTGGGCCTACTTTTCTTCAGCAGGGACAGGGAAGATGGTTAACTCTATTTTATTATTCTAACATTGATGGGAAGATGGATGGAGCCAAATACAGGACCATTCTGGAAGAAAAACCTGATGGAGTCCGCAAAAGACCTGAGACTGGGACGGAGATTTTTCTTCCAACAAGACAACGATCCAAGACATAAAGCAAAAGCTAAAATGAAATGGTTCACCAACAAACATATCAAGGTGTTATAATGGCCCAGTCAAAGTCCAGACCTCAATCCAATTGAGAATCTGTGGAAAGAACTGAAAACTGCTGTTCACAAACGCTTTCTATCCAACCTCACTGAGCTCGAGCTGTTTTGAAAGGAGGAATAAGCAAAAATATCAGTTTTTTGATGTGCAAAACTGAGAGACATACACCAAGCGACTTGCAGCTGTAATCGCAGCAAAAGGTGGCGCTACAAAGTATTAATTCAATGGGGCTGAATAGTTTTTCACACCCACTTTTTCATTATTCATTTGTTAAAAAAGTTTGAAATATCCAATAAAGTGTGTTCCACTTCATGATTGTGTCCCACTTGTTGTTGATTCTTCACAAGAAAATACATTTTTATATCTTGATGTTTGAAGTCTGAAATGTGGCAAAAGGTCACAAAGTTCAAGGGGGCCAAATAATTTCGCAAGCCACTGTAAATAAATATAAGTATATGTTATGAATGAATGAATGGCCTTTATTGTTTTCACACAAGTATATTGAAATTGAAAGTCTCCTCCTTTCAGTGCAAGTAAAACTAATAAAAAAAAATAAAAATGTGCAAAAGGATAAAAAAAAATGTTAAAAACAATATACTGATGGTAAATCAGTATAAATATGTGTATATTCTTATCTGGTATTCTTATCCTGCACCCTTTCAAAGGACATTTTGATCTGCACATGTTGTCGGGTCAGTTTCATATCCCATCTTAATTTTTACGATCAACTATCAACCTTACTGTTTTATCCTGATTGGTGAGCACCATGCCATTGTTCCTGCTTTCCTGCGTTTGGATCCACCGCAAAACCACAACAGTTACATATTTATTATTGGTATTGTTATCGATATCGATGACTTCTCATTTGAGTATTGGGATTAGTATCAATCAGACAAAAAATGTTATCATACTCCCGAATATCATTCGTCCCATTTCTAATTTAACATCCTATTGTTTAATGGCAGGTTATTAACCTCTAAACATCTCACCTGGTTTTTTTTTTGTTTTTGTTTCCCAGCTCTCAACATGACGAGCGCCTCCAGCTTCCAAATGCTGAGAGGGGCCGTCATTATCTTCACAGGGCTCCTCTCGGTGGCTTTTCTGGGACGTCGACTGCTTGTAAGCCAGTGGATTGGAATCCTCGTCACCATCCTGGGTTTGGTCATTGTGGGCCTTGCCGACTTTGTTAGCGGGCATCAGGATGATGCCCACAAACTCAGTGATGTTATCACCGGTATGAAGTCCTGTAACAGTTGCACTAAGTGTTGTCACCAGACATGAGTCCTCGGAGAGGCACCTCAAATGCATGGGTGGCACATCAATTACTGTTTTTTCTTTTATTCCTTTGCTTCCTTATTCCAGTTTTTTACTTATTTTTATTGCTTTATCCTTTTTTTTTTTTTCTCATGTTTCTTTTTTCTAGCTTTTTACTTCTTCTTTTTGTTTTTTCCTATTTTTCTCCTCCCTTTTTTTCTCCTTTTATTTTTTTTCTTCAATTCTTTTGTTTCTTTTTTCCTAGCTTATTATTTCTCTTTTCTTGCTTATTCACTTTCTTCATTTGATTTATTTCTTCTTTGATTCTTTTTTTTTAAATTGTTGTCTTTTTCTAAAATGTTTTTTCCCTCTCTCCCAAAGTTATTTGTGCATAAGGTTACATAAAAAATGGTAATATATTGATTAATGCAACAAAAACAAGTTGAACAGTCGGTTGGGAGCTAAAATAATCTTTTTAGTGAGCCAAGCCGAAAGAGCAGCTACTCTAAAAAGAGACGAAACTTCCCAGGAGAGGGCCTACTCCCTCCCTAGTTCGTGTGGACTGCGCTGACTTTGTGTGCGTTGTAGAATTAAAAAAAACCCGCCAAAATTGATTAAAATCCATGATTAAAATCATTGGTAACCAATCAAATCATCGATTCGTAGTATCACGTGATTTATGAGCCACCAAGAACATTAAATAAATGCAAATTAGAGTGCACACCATTCCGTTGTAATGCTGGGAATTGGAGCTCCGCAGAGGGCGCCAAGACAGTTTTTATTGAAAAGCTATGTTTATCTTTTTATGCACTACATTTTGAACATTGCATAATTTACAAATAAAATTGAAAGTTTCAACTTTGTAGTGTTTGACTGTTTCGTCACGAAACAAAGTTACCAATTTTCAAGGGAACAGACAGATATACAGAGAAAAACAATCAGAAAATAAAATTAAAATAAAATAAATAAAGTAAAAAGGAAAATAATAATGATATGTTTAACTCTACCCGAGGGGCACATTCTTGAGCATATATCCTTTTTATATTGGCAATGTTTATCCCCAAAACATTTTGAAAAGTGGGTTTGGTTACATTTTATTTATTTTAGTTTTTATTTTTGTGCTTCAAATTAGATATGATCAGTGATAAGGATGTAGGAAAAGAGTATCTTACATATTTGCAGGTGTATAGCATAGATTTCTATGCATTTTTTTATAATCAAGGTAATTGACAAGCACTTCTATTTTTTTTATTGTTTTATATCATAGAATATTTATAATATCGTCTGTCTGTCCAAAACTTTAACATTATGATAAATAGGAGGAAATTTAGAAATCAAATTCATTGATTAATCAAAAAATATAATCGACCGATTTATCGATTATTTTGCAGCTCTAATACATGATAGTGTCTGCAGATGCGGTGCCCATCTACTTTTCTATGGGTGAGCAAAGCATGGTGTCTGAAAGGCACTGCCTGACTCTTCAACCCCCTATCTCCCTCGTAACATCCCTGGTTGCACTTCTCAGCCAGATAAATAGAATATCATGTGCAGCAGAAAATTAGTTGTGAATAGAGTGAAATATTTGCCATTTTAAGACCTTAGAAATAAACAAATTCAAAGCTAACAAAAAATGAATAAATAAAATAACCACCATCCCTTTTGATGTGTTCTACAGGCGATCTTCTCATCATCATGGCACAGGTCATTGTTGCCGTGCAGATGGTCCTCGAAGAAAAGTTTGTGTACAAACATGAGGTCCATCCCCTGCAGGCTGTCGGAACGGAAGGTGAAGAAAACATCTGCTCAAAACTCAATAAGGACATTAGTCAATATTAATTAAAAAAAGAGGAAAAGAGCAAGAAAAAATAAGTTAAGAGCTAGGAAAAAATAATCAAAATGAAAAATTAAAATTTATAAACAATCCGTTTTTATAAGTAGAAAAAAAGCAGGGAAAAAGAAGAAAAAGTCTGGAAAAAAGAGAGAGAAAAGACTGATTTTTGGGGGTCTCTGAATGGTCTTGTGTTGCATTCAAATAATTAAAAAAAAAAAAAATCAATCTTGTTGCCAGCATTGTACTTTCACTGAAACGTGTGATTAAATACAGTGCAACCAGCTAAATCAAACATTTAAAATGTAGGTAATATGTATTAAAAGATACTTAAAAAATGGGAATCATATGTATAAGTTGTTGTAAAAACAACTAACATATTTGGGCCGTGCAACCTTTCCAATAGTACATTAGTAAATTCATCAAAATGTGAAAAATAATTAGCATTGCTGTAAACCCAGCAAAATGTAACTTGATGTAAGGTTTTGCACATGTTTGCTAATGCTTTGGTTGCCACACTTGGGATTGATGTTCCTCACCCTTATTTCAAGCTGACAGAACACTCAGACCCACAGAACCTTATTTGGAACATTGGTCCTGACCACCAAAACGTACTGAGTATCGCTTGTTAGTTTATTACAACATCCTAAAAAATGTTATATCCACCCATAAGCTTATACTCTTATTGTAATTTGATTTTAAGGCCCCTGAGACCCTTCGTTTATAACATTTTATAATTGACGTTTAGAAAGTTATATGTATTTTTTGGGAAGTATGGAACCACTTTCTTAGACTGATAAGAATACAGGTACCAAAAATTGTCAGGTTTTTGATCCATACACTTTTTCCAAAAAGCCAATGACATATGATTTACAGAAAAAAACAACTTTACTGTCCCTGTACTTTTTAAAAGAATATTGCATAAAATAAATAACCAAATATTAATTCTTAGTATTTTTGTGTGTGACAGTTATGGTATCAGTCTAATACTGATACCTGGTATTACTAGTACCCCACTTCCTGGTATTTATGTATTATTTTCTCTTGTAATAGATGGGACGGCTGTACAAATGCGCCAAAAGAACATAGTATTTTTCCCAAAAGATTTTTTTAACTCCCACGTTTGATGTGCCTTTTAAGGGTTGCAATTACACAACTTCACCATATCTACCCAAACACATGTGTTATTTATTCATTTTACAATTATTAAGTGGTGTATGATAGGACCTTTTAAAAAATGATACCGTACGAGGACTTATCCTGTGTAATCACTGCTAGCAATAACATATATGTTAATGTAACCCCTTTTTAATGCTCCCAATATTCTTATAGTGTGAATAATGCTAGTTTTAATTGTAGTGGACACTCAAAATAAGGGGAGAAAACATCAATTGATTTTGAACTTCTATGGAGAAATGGAGAGAGAAGCCTTTAGATAAGATCGTTCAATGTTTTTTGTTTTCAACCCTCCGCTGAGCCTCCTCTTTTTATTAAATCTTCAAGGTTACAAAAATCAGTTCAACCTTAAAGGGTGTTAAAATCAAAGAACATCAACATGATTGATAGATAGATAGATAGACAGACAGACAGACAGACAGACAGACAGACAGACAGACAGACAGACAGACAGACAGACAGACAGACAGACAGACAGACAGACAGACAGACAGACAGACAGACAGACAGACAGACAGATAGATAGATAGATAGATAGATAGATACTTTATTCATCCCCGCTGGGAAATTCACATTTCCAGCAGCATCCCTTCGCTGAGAACAATACAATAATAAAGCAAAAGGAATACAATATACAAATACCCAATGTGACGTGCTAAAACCCACTGTAGCGTGTTGTATAGAGTATTTAAATAGTGCTACATAAAATACACACTGCAATAAAAGTACGGTAATATGCAATATAGGGGTGTGTGGTTTAATGTGGGCCTTTACTCCGCCGGGTGGAGTTAAAGAGCCTCATGGCATGAGGAAGAAAAGATCTCTTCAGTCTGTCCGTGGTACAAGTCAGTGACAGCAGTCTGTCGCTAAAGTTGCTCTTCTGTCTGGATATAATGCTGTGTAGTGGATGTCGTGAATTGTCCATGATTGACCGCAGCTTTTTCTGTGCCCGTCTCTCTGCTACTGTTGTCAGGCTGTCGAGCTCTGTGCCCACAACAGAGCTCGCTTTCCTCGCCAGTTTATTGAGACGAGAGGCATCCTTCTTCTTGACGCTGCCTCCCCAACACGCTGCCGCATATAAAAGGGCGCTTGCCACAACTGTCTCATAGAATATTATTAGGAGCTTTTTGCAGATGTTGAAGGAGGCCAGCCTTCTGAGGAAGTAAAGTCGGCTTTGACCTTTCCTACATAGAGCTTCTGTGTCGGAAGTCCAGTCCAGTTTGTTGTCCAGCTGCACACCCAGGTATTTGTAGGTCTGGACAAATTCTACACCTTCTCCTTTGATGGTTACAGGAACCGGGTGAGTTTTAGTTCTCCTGAAATCCACCACCATCTCCCTGGTCTTGGTGGTGTTCAGGTGCAGGTGGTTTGCGTTGCTCCATTGGACAAAGTCCTGAATCAATTTCCTGTACTTCTCCTCCTGCCCACTTCTGATACATCCCACGATCGCAGTGTCATCAGCAAACTTTTGCACGTGGCAGGACTCAGAGTTGTACTGAAAGTCCGATGTATACAGAGTGAATAGGAACGGAGAAAGCACGGTCCCCTGCGTAGATCCTGTGCTGCTAACCACAGTGTCCGATGTACAGCCCCCCTGATTCACATACTGGGGTATGCCTGTCAGGTAGTCCGTAATCCATTCTACAAGGTGTGCGCTAACTCCCATCTGTGTCAGTTTCCTACTTAATAGCAGAGGCTGTATGGTATTGAAGGCACTGGAGAAGTCCAAAAATGTAATCCTCACAGTCCCCTTAGCCTTATCCAGGTGAGAGAGGGATCGGTGTAGCATGTAGATTATAGCATTTTCCACTCCCACCTTCTCGTGGTAAGCATATTGCAGAGGGTCGATGGCGTGACGGACCTGTAGCCTCAGGTGGTGCAGCAGCAACCGCTCCATGGTTTTCATCACATGTGATGTCAGGGCGACCGGCCTGAAGTCGTTGAGTTCCTCAGGTCTTGATTTTTTTCGGGACTGGAATGATGCAGGATGTTGAAGATGTGCTGTAGAGGGTCTCCCAGCTCCAACGCACAGGCCTTCAGCAGTCGGGGGGATACTCGATCTGGACCAGCTGCCTTGCTGGTTCGCAGCCTCCTCAGCTCTCCACACACCTGGGCTGCAGTTATCTTGAGTGATTGGCCAAAAGCTACAAGTATGTAATAGTCAAAACAACAAACAACAGTGCGCAATAAACGCAATAAGTCAAAATAAGAAACTGGCATCTTTTGAGGTGTCCAATATTAAAAGCAGAATAAACATATCAGCTATCGACTTAAAAAGCTTGTGCAAATCCTAAGACTTCTAGCGTTAGCGACTATCCTCTTAGTCTCACAAATGCGATTAAATTTACTGACGCTGATTAGCAATTTGCTACACAAGAATGTTTCTTGCTAAACAAAGAAAAAACACTGTTAAGCATCTGTTAAGGCTATATTAATAGGATGATTAAACTTTTCATACTGCATTTTTTGGGACAGGTTTCTTCGGTTTCTTTGTCCTCTCTCTGCTGCTCATCCCCATGTACTTCATCCATGTGGGCGAATTCAGTGACAACCCGAGGCAAGTCCTGGAGGACGCCCTGGACGCCTTTTGTCAAATCGGTTTCCGTCCCCTCATTCTACTCGCCCTGCTTGGCAACACGGTTAGCATCGCCTTCTTCAACTTCGCCGGCATCAGCGTCACCAAGGAGATTAGCGCCACAACGCGGATGGTCCTGGACAGTCTGCGTACGCTTGTTATTTGGGTGGTGAGCCTGGCGCTGGGGTGGGAACTGTTCCATGTCATGCAGGTTCTCGGGTTTTTGGTTCTCCTTGTGGGGACAGCACTCTATAATGGACTGCATCGCCCTGTGCTGGCTAGGATACCGTACTGTGCCGGGTTGGCAGGGGTGGAAGAAGGCAACGAGGAAGAGAGGGAGAGACTTATGGGGGACGGCATGGTGCAGAATCAGGATGAAAGCTAAAAAAGCCAACACAGAGGTTCTCTTTGCAAAAATGCTCTAACTTCAGGTCGAGACACTGGACATTTTTTTTACATTTTAATTACTGTTAACAAATTTAGGCATGTTACTCGGGGTCCTTTTCTCTTGCATGTTCGACAAAAAATGACAGATCATGAGGAAGTTTTCCTTGTGTTCCATTGCCTGACTTTTTCTTAATATTTTAAAATACTTTTTTCAATAGTTTGTTTTTTACCTGAATTGTATTACTTGTTTACTATTTTTGATCATGCCAAGTGGGCAGGGAGAAGCCAAAAGAGAACCTGTTATCTCCCAAAAAAAAAAAAAAAAAGATTATGACCTCATGGAACTACAAGTACGTTATCACCATCATTATGTTAGTTATGAATTTGAGGTTCAGTATTGAAAGTCATTTGAGCTTGCTAGTGACCCCTGGTGCTTATTGTGGGAATTACAGATGACTGACCTCTGACATTCTCTCTTTTTGTTCTTAATATAAAAAGGGAACTGCCATTCCATCACACGTTTTCAATTCTAAACTTATGATGTGCTGTTTCTTTAAACACGCCATTAAAAAAGAAAAAGCTCAAGGTTTGTGCTTGGAGTTTAGACATGTGATCTTCAAGATGAGACGGGACTGGTTGTTTCTTTCTTTGAGACGTCAGAACATTTGACTACAATTATTTTTGGAAATACAGGTAACTGACGCCTGTCATCTAGATATGGGAATTCTAGCTATTTTTTAAGAGAACTGGAGCTCTTTTGGCTTGGCTCACCTAAAGGAGTCGTCTCCCAAAGGGGTCTTCAGATATTTTTTGTTGCTTTAAAGGGACATTGTATACTATTTGACCACTAAATGTCGCTGTATCATGTCGCGCGACTGGAAACGAGTGATAAAAGCACAAGGAAGACTGCAGACACTCAAAGTGACCTAACTGCATGAAATTTTCTAAACATGGGAAAAAAGAAATAAAGAGAATAGGAACTAAACAAAAAACATAGTAAGAAAAAGAAAAATACCAGGAAGAAAAAAAAAACAAAAAAAGGATATAGCAAAAAGAAAATTAGAAAAATAGATAAGAAAGAAAAGCGGGAAAAAAAGATCTTTTAATAACGTAAATCAAAAATGAATTTTAAAAAAATGTATAAAAATGCTTGAACAAAAATCCATATTGACCAATCAAATCTGCCTTCAAAAGATAAATAAAGCATTTGGATAGGAGCCATTCTCTGATGGGTGTTACAACATGAATTATAATCCCCGCATCAGACTGGGACATCATAGAGCAATTTTTTGCGATGTTGCAAAGATTGAAAAATAAGTTGTTCAAGTCATGCTCTTAACATGTGTTCAGAAGGACAGATTGGGGTCAAATATGACACCCAAATTTTCGACTTATTCACTCTGGGTTATATGACATTTATCAATGTTCAGAGCAGTGTTTGAGAACAAGTCACGAAATTTAGATAGACCAATTACTAGCATTTTGGTCCTTTTAGAGTTAAGGCGCAAGAAATTGAGTGACATCCATTCTTTTTTCTCAGTGAGGCAGGCCTCCAAATTTCCACAGTTTAGTGGGGTAGATTCCTCCATCGGAAGATACAGATGAGTGTCATCTGCTTAGCAATGGAAACTGATATACTTGTAAATAATACCACTTAATGGAAGCAGGTTCATGCTGAAAAGAAGGACTGAACCATGTGGAACGCCACAGGTGACACTACAGGGCTCAGATGTCATTTTACAATATTTAACATAATGCGTCCTATCTGAAAGGTAAGATCTGAACCATTGGAGGTCAGGAACCTGCGTCTTTGCTGTCATGAACTTTTTGGACTAGTACAGGCTTGAGGCGTTGCTGTCATGCACTTTCTGGACAAATTTCAACATATTACCTATTGTTTTCTTTTAATAAATAATAATAATAAATTATGTTCACTAAGTTTTGTGTCGTGTTATTGCACCCTGGTCATCCTGAAAGGGGGATTACTACTTGTGAGGCCCCCTCTTAAGGTTTTTTATTTTCTTCCTGCTGAGGTTTTGAATTTTCCTTGTCTGCATGTTGGTTTAAGATCAGGTGATGGTTTAATTGTAACCTGTGCAGTCCTTTGAGACATTTTGTAATTAAGGGCTGTACAAATTGTTGGAATTTCTTTTTAAATTAACACAAATATCCAATTTGTGACCTTTCCCAATCACCACTCATCCAAACAATTTTCTGCATAGAAAGCTCTCGGGAAGTTGGCATTTTCACCCACGAGTGGATATATTCCTAACACACAAATCAATACAGCTCTGCACGCTTCTCCTTCCAACAGACGACTGACTTCCTTCTTCCGAGTTGCTCAGCAAGGAATCTCCTCCGTCACTTGGCTTGCTCCCATTGGTCTCCCGTCCTGGAAGAATGGCGTGTCGACTTCGCCTGGTTGAGGCGTAGCCCGCTCCCATTGGTCTCCTCTTCCTTGTAGAATGGCGTGTCAACCTCTACCGGCTGCAGCCCCCAGACAGCTGGTCACCTCCCACTGCCTGCGAGCTGCCCTACATAATCTGCTCTAGAACACTTTTGCACAGAGACGTCCAACAGACAAACCCAAGTTCAAACTTCCATATTCCTTTATTCCCTTTCATGACCTCAGACGACTGAGGTCATCACTTGAACACCACATTTCCTGCCATACACTGAAAATCAGTAAACGATTAAAAAATTAGCAGAAAATTAAAAATCAATAAAAAAAAATATTCTAGTATAAAATCAGTAGAAAATTTCATTCCAGTATAAAATCATTAGTAAATTTCATTCCATTATAAAATCATTAGTAAATTTAATTCCATTATAAAATCATTAGTAAATTTCATTTCATCCTCATGGCCCCAGGTCCCCGAGGCCACCTTCACATACTGACACCCCAAACTCCCGGAGGGCCACCGCTGTCTCCGCCTCCTGGGGGTCCTTCTGAGGGATTAACATGTACTGGCCACCCTGAGGGAGTGGCCCCAACGTACGCTCAATTGTTCTTACAGTTAATGATCTAATACAGGGAATACAGCAACAGCCACATAATACCATAATAGCGGCAAACACCGCAATAGAAGTTAGTACTGATGCAATCAAGCCTTTATATTTCCCGAAGACATTCAACCAGTCAGAATGCCAACTGGTGTCCACACCAGAATGTTCTCTCATTTTGTTACTCAGCGTGCGCAGACCCTCCAATGCCCTGGTAAGTCGGCCATCTAGAGATGTATTGTTGGGGATCAGAGTGCAACACTGGTCTCCAAAAATACCGCAAACATCTCCCCTTTTAGCTAATACCATATCTAACCCCATCCGATTTTGAAATACCATCAGAGACGTGGCCGCCAATTGTTCATGCACCGCCTGGAGTGCCGAGGTGGTGAAATTAGCCAATCGTTGGACATTGTAATGCACCTAATTGATTCTATCCACATTCTTGTTTACGGTCACATACATGAAAATGCTCTCCCATCCCGCTGCAACTTGCTTCACTAATTTGTATTCATCAGGGACCCCTCTTTGTACTCCAAGTGCATCAATGTATGTAGGGTCCCCTGCACTCAACCATTCCTGCATGTCTCTCTTCCTTCTCATGAGGAAGGGAATTCTTCCCCATTGTCCAACGTTTCCCCTATTCATTTTGGCCAGGTCCAATGCTGTCACACTAACTGGCATGATCAGCGTAACTAGGGCATTGGTGGGCAGCCTATCATACAATACTTTCTCTCTTCACCACAGCCAAACATCCGCACGAGCAAGAGGGGCTCCTGCTGGCAAAGACACATTTGCATTACACCATGACTCCTGGATGTTCCCAACCCCATTCAACTTCAAGCAGGTGACATTTTGCTTTGCAACCTGGGTGTCAAAAAAGGCTTTTTCTTTTCCATTCCTGTCAGTGGAAAGGCAGAGTCCAATTGGCTACACTCTCCTTGGAGAGTCTTATTATACAACCCAAGAGGCAAGTTTTGGATATAGCCGTTGCTGCCATGATTTTCAAGACTGCTCTTGCACTTAAGCAAACCAAACAATTCTCGTTTGTATTATTAGCTACCTGCTCAGCCATGAGTAGCCAATTATTCGTAACCAAAGAAATACCTGTGTGAATCATAAACCAGTCATCCACTGTCGTCACTGTCTTTGCAATCACTCCCAATATTTCAGTATATCTATTCATCAATGGGACATCTATGCATGGTATTATTTTCACAAATTACGATAGGAAAATATGGGTCTTTCCCTGATGTGTATGCCCATAATAAGAACCCCCGACATGAAGTATTAGCAATCATTATCTCCTGCTGTGGGTATGCAATAGATGTGTTCCCCATAGCTACTGTTAACTCTTAACACCTCCCCCTCCTTACTCAGTTACTTTGTGCCTATAGCACTTACTTATGTCATTTTGAGGGGGACTCCAATAGTCACCTACCTGTGTTGCTATCAGCTCATCCCAACCAAATCTCATCACGTGTCGTCCTGTCAAGTACCACCAATAACGCGGAAACATGTCCCCAGTTACTTGCGACATATCTAACCACGCATATGTATACCATGCTTCTCGAAAACCCCTCAACGCTTTTATTGGGATAATAATCTGTGTGATTGTGTTGGACTGTAAAACGCAACGAATTATTATATGCCCACTTGACCATCCAAGGTTGATATCCCTTCTCATATTGGTCCCAGTAATCTTGTCCTGTTTGTCTTTTCACCCTCTGAATCGATGGGGATCTCACCAGCCAGTCTTGATATCGGGGCTGATAATTATCCAATTTATCGATCAAATCATTCCACTGATGTGTCCAATTAAAAATTGTCACCCAAGTGTTCACCCATTTCAGTTGTTTACATATCAGATTTAACAGTAATTGTTGTGTCTGTGTCAGCGTCTTACCACCATCTTGATCTGCTCCATACCATACTGTTCCATTACAGGAATGGTACATCATCACTCGTTCCTCCTTCACTCCATCACTCCTTTCATCCTGTATAGTAAATTCGAATGCCAACATTGTCCACACAAAGCATAAACCAACTAGCAAAAAAACGACTAAACTTACGCGTTTACAATAATATTGTTTGTTCGATCCCATTTGACATTTTTTAATCCGATTCTTACTACCGTCCCTCTCTTGACCAGCCCGTCCGGGCAGTCAACCCGTAGGCTCACCATTAATAGGCACAAAATCAGGTGCCGGCCCCAACTGTGAGTAATGACACCACTTATTTCCTTTAGAGTCCAGCTGTACGGCGTGTGAGGTTCTAGCCAGAACCATGAACGGTCCCTTCCAGTGCGGTTCAGTCCACTTCCAGGAAAGCACCCGGAGGTAGACGTACAGAGTGATGTCCGAGTCCAAGGAAGGCGAATACGCCTTCGCAACTGCCTTGTCAGCCACCTGGGAAGACACACTGGATACAAGTGAGTGAAGAGTATGCTTCCAGTATGCTGCGTGTGACAAATCCGGCGTCGGCAGATCGGCTGGTGGCACCAAAGTGGAGGCAGGGCCAGGCAATAATTCAAACGGGGCAAAGCCCGTAATTTTATGGACAGTTTGGCGGACAACTAGGAGTGCCAAGGGCAAGGATTGCAACCACGTCATTTTGGTTTGAGCTATGATTTTCGCCAATTTCTCTTTCAAAGTCCTATTGTATCTTTCCACTTTGCCTTGGCTTTGAGGGTAATAAACACACCCAAAGCGATGTTTCAGCCCCAATAGGGCCTCAACCTTGGCCATAGCTTTGTTGTTGAAATGAGTACCATTGTCTGATCTAATCAATGCAAGAAAGCCATGTGTAGGGATATAATGATTCACTAGAGCTTTAATCACTGACGTGGTGTCTTCCTTGGCACACGGATAAGCCTCTGGCCAACATGAATATGAATCCACAATGACCAGAAGGAAACGCTTACCATTTACTCTTTCAATCATGTCCGTAAAGTCAATGACAATTTCAGCTCCAGGCCAGGCCACAGGAGAGAATGCCCCTGGTTTAGGTTTCAATGTCGGCCTGGCATTAAAAGTTTGGCATAGGTCACAGGCCGCCACAAACTGCCAGACCACCTCTTGTAACTTTGGATGCCACCATTGACGGAGTTTGGGAAGCATTGCCTGAGGCCCCACATGCGCCACTCTATGGGCCTCAGACAACACTGAGGTCATGAGTTGTCCTTCCGGGAGGACCGGCTGACCCCTGGGTCCCTCCCAGAGACCATCCGATCGCCTGACTGCTTTTGACACGATCCACACTGATTTTTTTTCGGGTGACGACTTACCTTGTGCCTCCATGATCTCATCCAGTGCCATCTCGGGGGCCACTGGGAGATCCGGAGGTTCGCCATCCCAAACCACAGCGGAGGATGCTAACATCATCTCCCGTCTGCCCTCTCATACCTTTCGCCACCATCGTGTTGGCTTTCGAGTGTCCCGGGACCTTCACAATTGCCAATTCGTGAGGGCCCTTGATTGCTTCATACAAGCTCTCCATTAAGGTTTTGTAAGCAATTTCCTTGCCTTTTGCTGTCAGCCAGCCATTGTGTAGCCACCCTTCGAGGTCAATGAGGTCCGCTGAACCTGCATATGCCGAATCAGTATATACAGTCAATTGCTGCTGCGGACACTGTTCCATGGCCAACACCAAGGCTAATACTTCCGCAGCTTGAGCAGAAGGTTTCTTTGTCAACCGTTGAGCTTTTACAGGCACAAAAGCACCCTCCGTCCAGTCCACCTTTGCCGCCGCGGCATTGAGTGTTCCATCCTTTGCACGCCAACAGCACCCATCCGTGTACATCACCCGACCACCATCCAATGGTTCAGCATATAGGTCCCCCCGGACCTTCTGGTCTTTTTGCACTTTCAATGCACACTCATGTGCACCCTCAAGAAGGTGATTCGCCATGTGAACACCGTCATGCACATACGTAACATTAGGGGCCATTAATGTTTTCATCATCCGTGTTTGTCTCAGGGGCGTCAATGTGAACGCTGCCGAGGCAACAAAGGCCGACACGGCATGGTCAGTCAGCACCTGAACTGGATATCCCATGACCACATGTGCCGTTTTCTGCAGGACCTTCGCCAGTACCTCACACAATCTGCCTGTTTTTGTTCTATTCTGTCAAATGGCACACTGCAATACATCAAGACTTCCCTGTTGACACCCTGCCTTTGATACAATGCCGCGTGTTTTCATTTGTCGCCACATCCAGATGAAATACCTTAGGATAATCCAAAGAAGCCAAGGCTGCTGCTGACGCCAATTCATGAATTAATTGCACAAACAACGCATCATCCTCGGGGGTCCACTGTGGAGTGGCCTTCAAATTGCGGACCCCATGTTGTTTAACGAGGGCCCGCAAGCCCACTGTTTTATCCACATAACATGGGATGTAAGCTCGACTGTAGCCACACAGTCCCAGAAATGACAACATCTCCTGTACCGTTTCTGGACGTGGATGTAGTAAAATAGAGCTGCGGTGATCTTTGGACATTGCCAAGCCAGCAGGTGTGATCACACGGCCCAGAAAAACCACCGACTTTCTGCAGCATTGTAACTTCTTCCTCGAGACTTTGAAGCCCAGGTCTGCAGGCTTCAACAGCACTGCACGTGTGGCTTCCACACACTGGTGGGAGGTTTCCGCAGCAATGAGAAGATTATCCACATACTGTAGGAGCATTGAGCCCTGAGGTAATTCACATAAAAACAGCAAATCCTTTACCACCTGATTAAAAATCCCTGGTGAATTTTTAAACCCTTGTGGGAGTTGTTTGTATCGCACTCTCATACAAAGGTATGAGAGTGCGAACACAAGTGGTATGTTTTCAGCCAAGGGTAGACAGAAATAAGCGTTGACCAAATCAATCACCGTATACCACTGCTTCTGGGGTCCAGTGAGGACAAAATGCGGTAAGGGTCAGGAACCAGAAAGACTGGAGTTATCGTTATATCATCTACTTGCCGCAAATCGTGGGCCATCCTCCATGTCACCCCATCGGCCTTTTGGACCGGCCTTAGAGGTGTGTTCCAAGAGGACGCCAAAGTTTCCAGCACCCCCGCACCCCATAGTCCCACCGCTGTATCCTCCATACCCTTATCTTCTTCCCTCGGCCAGCGATATTGAGGACGGCGCACCGGAATGGAACAATCAACTTCCAATTTAATTGGCTCGACTGTATGACAAAACCCTACCTTAAATGGACCCTGTGACCACAAGGTCTGTGGCATGTGATCCATCATTACCTGCGCGGACTCATGGTCAGTCTGTTCCCGTCCATGATGGCGATCCAAAAAGACTAGTTCCAGTTCTGACTCATCTACCATTTTAGTCAATATCCTATAACTTTTTGTTGAGGCTGAATGCCACACATCTGGAATCTCAGTTATCATCCAATTATGTTGTTGTGTCAGTCACTTCACCATGGGACCCAATTGGCGGGGCTCACGGCCTGGCGACACAGCCAATGACATGTGAGGCAAACCTTCCTCGCCCATTCAGTACCAAGGCTCCTGCTCAGACGACAACCGCACATATGCTGCCACCCCCTCGGGGCCCACAAAGATGCATGGTGATTGTAATGTCCAATCATCTCCCTCAATCTTTTCAAACGCATCTCTATGTATCTCATCCGAATTTCTATCATAATATAGAGTGCAATGCAATGGATCCACCGGGGGATGGTACGGTGCCAGCGCCTGGATCCAGGGTTTCCACTGAAGGTAAATGGAATAAACACCTCCCCCAAATCTGGTTTCAGGACTCAGCTTGGCCCAATAAATCCGTGCCGTCTCTGGCACCGTGGGAGTGGCGCCATCAACTACTGACCCCTGGGTGTGACTGGCTGGGAACATTCCAAAATCTGGCCATCAGGAAATGTCATAGAGTCCCTTTTCTCCACACAAAATTTGAGCTCTTAATAATGACAACATGTCTCTTCCCATCAAGTTAATGGGAGTGTCCACTGCATGGACATATAAATGATATAGTTTCTGTCCAGTGTTTGTAATTTCAGTTTTCAACGCCCGGGTGAAAGGCAGAGTCTGAGGACGTCCCGAGAAGCCGACTAACGTTGCAACTCGTCTCGACAACGCTATGCTTGGCAGTGGCATATTGATTGATGAATGTGTCGCCCCCGTATCCACCAACATCTGGACTGGAGTGCCCGCCACTGTCAACTGAAGCATTGGCTCTGCCTGGCCAGTGCTTCCCGAGCTTCCCAGGCCCCCTTATTCGTCATGGCGATGCCACGGCTCAGCCTGGTAATACTGACCCTGTGGATTCGGCTGTGGCCATGGACGGGGCTGCTGCAGTCCCCCTTGTGGTGGAGGCCCCGCTGGTTGGTTCTGCTGCACCGCCCCGGGTGGTGGTGGATTTCCATGGCAATCACGTGCCCAGTGGTCTGGAGATCCACAATTGAAACATGTCCCTCGGGGAAACCTGTTCCTTCCCCGACCTGGGGGGGGCGCCGCGCCCACGCCCTCTGTATCCACCCCGGAACCCGTGGTCCCGGCCCCGTCCAGCCCCCGCTGGAGCCAGATACATCTGGCTTTGTTTTGCCTTTTCCTGTTTTGCCTCACCATGCAACTTTGCCAACTGCAGCTTGACCAAGCTAGTTGCCAGAGCATCAGTTTACTTTGATCTTTGCTCGCTTTTTCCATATATATACGGCAATGGTGTATCAAATGCCTCTTAAATCTCTGCTCCGGACAAACCAAAATTTCTGGATCAACTCTCAAAATCGTCTGTACCTCATTTGGGAGGCCATTCAACATTGCTGTCTTGAACATCATTTCGGCTTTAGGAGTGCTACCTGGATGTTTACCTGTTGTGTCAATCCATATTTCTAACGCCTGAGCATAATGCTGTTCAGGTGTCACATCTTTTCCATAATTAAAGATTGTTGCTGCGTCCGTGTCTGATAACCTCGCACACTTTCCTCCTCATTGCTATGTGCAGCTCCCCTGCTCAGAGCCCTAAGCATCCGTGTCTGCTCTCTTATCAGCTCTTCATCCTCATCATCATCACTTTCCTTCGCTCCGTCACGGCAACCCATGTCACAAGGCTTTGCCTGCCCCTGATTCTTTATTTCTGCCATTGCCTCCTCTGACATTTCTTTCCTCACTCTGTACTCTCTCTCCTTCAAACATCTTACGTGATGCCTCATTTCTCCTTAATTTTGGTGTCCGCTTACTTCCTGTGCTTGCCGTGCCCTCATTTCCACCTAGCGTCAGCCCGGGTGACTCGACACTTCCTTGCTGCTCCCCCCCTCAATTTTTTTCTCTCATTATTCACAGCCTGTTCGATCAACTGTATGGTCGCGGTTGTCATGTGGGAATCCTCTCCTTCTACATCTAAAACCATTCTTCCACCCAGCGTAATTACCGGAGCCATGAGTGGCGGCGCTGGATATGGCGGCGGCCCAAAGACATACTGTCGCGAATTAGGCAACTGTGGATATATGCCTCTCAAACATTTCGTCTTTTCAACTACTCCCTTTTCTTTCTCCGCACTCTTATCAATGTCCTCCCCTGTAACCACTGCCAATGCCGTCGCTATGACCGCCAACTGGTGAATGCCTCGTCTATCTTTTTCCAATTCTTTCACTTCTTTCTTAAGTTTGTTACGTTGTCTCCATCAGCCTTGACTCTGATCCTCCATTTCTCGGATAACTGCCAACATTTTACTTTCCTTCTTCTGCAGTTGTCTCGCTACCTTTGAAATGTCCCATGTTACCGGTTCTCCGCGGAACAAATCATCCTTTTTTTGACTTTAGAGGCAGTTTCTTACTCCGTTCCTTTTCTTTCTTAATTTTCTTACTCTCGATCCCGCTAATCGGATGCGTTTCTAACTTTGCATAATGACCATTAATCTCAGACCATACTTCCGCCCGTTCGTCTGCGGTGCCACACCTAAGATCACTATTACACTTCTTTTCCTCCGTCATTCTCCAATCCACTCGTGCATGTCCTAATCACTTTTACGCAGAACAATTTTACTTCACACTCCGCTTCCACACAGATACGTAAATCCCAGATTTTAAACCGTATCGTAACCACGAATAGTTCTAAACTATTTTAGTAGGTAAATCCCAGATTTTAAACCCTACTGATGTCCACACTATTACTCTTTTACGCCGTTCCGCTCCTCTTTCCTCTTATGATTTAGCATAGCCAATTTGCAGAATTTTGAAAAGGATTTTGCTTACCTTGTTTTCACTGTGGGGCCCAAGAGGAAAGACGGTCGGACGCGTGGCTCCTTTATCAGGTCGTCACATGATGTGGACGTGGTTCCCAGATCTGTGTCCCAGACTCTTGTGGGTTTTTTTCTCAAAGTCCCGGACTTCTTTTACCTCTCTTGCAGTCACGTTGTGGGTTACCAGAAATTGTTGGAATTTCTTTTTAAATTATCACAAACTTCAATTAATCATCTGACTCCAATTTGTGACCTTTCCCAATCACCACTCATCCAAACAATTTGCGTGCTCTTGTCTGCATAGAAAGCTCTCAGGAAGCCGGCATTTTCATCCACGAGTGGATTTATTCCTAACACACAAATCAATACAGCTCTGCACGCTTTTACTTCCATCAGCCGACTGACTTCCTTCTTCCGAGTTGCTCAGCAAATAATCTCCTCCGTCACTTGGCTTGCTCCCATTGGTCTCCCGTACCGGAAGAATGGCGTGTCGACTCCGCCTGGTTGCGGCGTAGCCCGCTCCCATTGGTCTCCTCTTCCTTGTAAAATGGCATGTCAACCTCTCCCGGCTGCAGCCCCCAGAAAGCTGGTCACCTACCACTGCCTGCGAGCTGCTCTACGTCATAATCTGCTCTGGAACACTTTTGCACAAAACACTGAGATGTCCAACGGACAAACCCAAATTCAAACTTCCATATTCCTTTAAAATAAATTTGACTTAACTTGACGGTACCTGAGAGACCAATCCATTTTCCAGCCGATCTAGTAAGATACCAGTCCACAGTGTCAAAGGCAGCACTAAGGTTCAGCAGCAGCAAAAGCGATGAGGCGCTGGAGTCAATTGCCAGTAGAAGATCCTTGGTTGCTTTAACCAGGACTCTCTCAGTAGAGTGATTAGCCAATAATCCTTATTACATAGAGTCAAAATATTTTTCTCAAATATAAAATCATTCAGATGCTGTGCCACAACTTTTTAAAATACTTTAGAAAGAAACAGTAGGTGTGTAATTACATATGCTTTCTGGTTCACGATTGGGTTTTTAGAGAGTAGGTTTAATCACAGCGGACTTAAAAGCCACTGGAATAACCCCTACAGGAGAGTGATGTGTGGATAATATCTATAAGTGAAGGTCCAAAGACCCCGAAAAGACCTTCATTCAGCAATCCCGTAAGTGGGTCAAACAGGCAAGTAGTCTGGCTGTACTCACCACTTGTGTGAATTATCAAGTGACGGATCACTAAATTAGGAAAAAAATCACCAGCTACTATCTCGCGCATCTTTAATTTTCAGACCTTGGACATATGACGTTTTTACATAGTCTTTAGAAATCTCTTCCCATATGCATTGAATCTTCCTATTAAAGAAGACCATAAAGTCATGGCTGAATGGATAAAACGATCTGGAACTATCTGTTGCCTAGTGAGCGATGCTACAGTGTTGAATAGGATTTTAAGGTTATGAAAGGAAAGGGTGAATTACAGCTTGGTGGTATGTATGGTAGAAAGTCTGGAGTTACGTGTGGACATGCTAGAGAAGGAGTGGCTGTGCTTGTGAGTGAGAAAGCAAAGGAAAAGCTGGTGGAGTGGAAAGAGATATCTTCCAGGTTGATGTGGATGAGGTTAAAGTGGGGTGTAGAAGTATGGATTTTTTAAGTGCATATGGAACTGGTTCAGAAAGAAGTGCTGAGGAGAGAGAGGAGTTCTGGAAGGATTCGTCTGAATGTGTGGTAGGTGCATAAAAAGGATGGAAAGTGGTAATACTAGGTGACCTGAATGCTAGAGTGGGTGATGGAACGGTTGAAAATGTCTGAAGGTATGGAGTACCAGGAAGAATAGAGAGTGGGAAGAAATTTATTGAGTTATGTGTGGAAAAGTGATTGCCAATACATTGTTTAAAAAGAGGAACGTGAATAAGTATACCTCTGTCAGAGTGGATGGTGGTGGGATGGTGGACAGAGCACTGATGGATTATGTAGTGGTTAGGAAAGGATGTTAAGTAGATTGTTGGATGTGCATGTTTACAGAGGTGAAGTGGTATGTCTGATAATTTTTATGTGGAAGGAAAACTGAAGATAGATGGATAATAGAGGGCGAGTTATAAGAAGAGTGTGAGGGAAGAGGTAAAAATGTCAGAGTTCAATAAGGCAGAAAAGGAAAGAGAGTTTAAAGAGCGGATAGGGTATGGTCCTGGGTCGCGGTAAATGATTACCATAAAAATCGACATGAAAGACGACCGCATGACAAGAGCCTCAAAGGCCATATAGTTATTAGAGGCAAGGAGAGTAAATTTGAGTATATTGTCCGAAATAAGCACAACACCACCCTTCTTTAAAGAGCGCACTACATGAGAGCCTACATAATCAGGGGGAAAAGCCTCATTTAGTGGTAAAAACTCATCTTGTCTCAACAATGTTTCACACAGACCAATCAGTTTAAGTTTTTTATCACGAATAAAATCATTAACAAAGCTTTAGGAGCAAGCAATCTAATAATTGAAAGACCAAGTTTCAGCTCTACTGAATCTTTAAAGTCTTAGTAGTAACGGCCACAATATGTCGCCGTTCGGCCATGTTGTGTCTCAGACGTCGGTTGTACTGTATATGTTATCAGGTGAGATCGGTCAAGAAATATTGGTAGGCTTAGGCACAATTCTGTCATCAACGTGTCCTTCTCTGTCGTTTTCCAAATCAGTTTTGCAGTCTCGCCGATGTAGCTCCCTTAGCCTAGCACCATGGCCCGAGCGATAGCCTCCCTTTTGTTTACGATTTTAATTATTATTATTATTATTGAATTTTTAAATGCTTTTTTGGAACAAAACGCAAAGGTATTTACATTCAAGTCTTGCAGCAATGTTGTGTTTACAGTACCAACAAACTTAACAAACCAAAATACCAGAAAATAAAAATCATGTCAGGGGGTAAACAGAGATACGTTACATAAAAAATACCAAAATGTTTGCAAATATTGGTTTTAATGGCATGGGGGGGGCTTGGCTGTCGTTGTTGACATCCTAAATGGCATCCTTTGTTTTGGTTTGAAAACATAAAAAGTGTATCAATTATAAACTGTGATGTGATGTTTCTTTGAAAAAAGAGTGCAAAAGAAAATACTATAGTGTTTTAGTTTTCAGTGTTAGGTCATTTGATCTTCATAAACAGCTGCGGGTTAGTAATTCTATATAACTTGTTGGGCACATTACTTTAAAAATGAATAGAGATGAACAGACAATATGCTGCCCTCGCTTCCAAGTTTTACCGATTTGGCCGAACTAGTCAGCTAGCGAACGACGTCCTGAATAACATTTTTGCCTTTTATTTAGGCAATGGCCTCGACCACTATTCTTATAAGGTTGCCATATAAAGACAATAATTTTCCAATGCAATAACAAATTTGAGGAACTTTCACAGAGCGTAACACCATGCTTCTGAAATGCTTCAGTCTGTGTTTCTCCTGCTTTCATTTTCTCTTCCAAAACAATTAACATTTTGCACTGTTAATTGAGACTACTCTATATTTGTTACTTCAAGGCAGAACAGAGAGATAGTTGTGTTATAGAATGTTGTAAAATGTATTACACCTCACCAGCAACAGATTTTCCCCCTACACTTGAAGTGCAAAAAAAAAACAGTAAACAACATAATAAAATACAGTACAGTAGCATATATCTACTTGAGCAGTAGGCTTACTAGAGATAGGGATTTATTCTATAGTGAAACTCACTTTCTATTTTTTATACTGTTGACTTTTGATGTTAAAAAAAATACTTGATGTACAGTAGGCTATCTCTATTTGACCAGGTGTCTCAGGGTGGTGATATGATTTATTAAACTTACTTTATGTTGTTTACTACTGATTGTTATATTATTATATTGTTTATTGTTTGTTTTTGTTGCACTTTACGTGTAGAATAAATAAAAATGTTGCTGGTAAATATTAAATCATTAAGTTTTATTACACAATTTCCTCTTCTTCTCCATTGAACTGTCTCAAATACTGCTCTGAAAATGTTGAATTTGAATTGAAATTGACAATCAACAAAAAACAACTTTTTAAAAAGTAACAGAAAAAGGTACTTTCCCTGGTAACTAGTTACTTTTTGGAAGAAGTAGTGAGTAACTATAACTATTTACTTGTTTTAGGTAATGCACCCAACACTGATTGCGAGTGACACAAAAGTGAACACCATCCACTCCACCACTATTAAAAGTAACTCACTGCTTTTAACCATCAGTAACTGTAACGGCGGTGTAACAGCTGAAAAAAATAATTGGTTTGATCAACCCATACTTGAAAAAAAATGAAGCCATTACGTGACAGCGTCATTTATAACAGCATTATTCCAAACACTGTGCATACGTGATGTCATTTTCAGTTTACAAGTGAGAGATAAAACCGCACTAATGCCGTTTAATATCTGTTAAAATATTTATTATTCTGTAGAATACTTTGCGTTATTTTTTTAATGTTGGGTTTAAGCAATAGCAGCAACAGCTGACCTGCCTCACCCTGACTCAGCCCCTGAGGACTCTTGTAACACTTGGTGGTCAAAGGTTAAACCAAAGATTTCCCAGGGGAATTATGCACATGACCCTCAAACAGGATGAAGGTATGTGTTAATAAGCACCAAAGATGCAATGATTTATTCTCTTCTAAACAGGGAGAAAAAGTAAAAGCTTTATACCAGACACATAAAACTACATTATAATCAGAGAGAAAAAGAACATGGGAGGGGAGAAAACATAAGTTCATAAAAATACCGAAATGTTTCCAAATGTTGTTAGCTTTAATGTCCTTTTGGTTGGGGGGAAGCTTGATAGACACAATAAATTGTTTTATATCACATTATAAAGTGTATAATATTTCTTTCTGCAAATAAATTTCCACCTATGAATGTAAAATGTAGCCAATAAAATGTAGCCAAAATGATAAAATTGCCAACATATGTTATCTTGACTTTGATTTAAATTTGACTTAAATTTCTCAGGGTCAAATTTTCCAAACATGTCATGGGCCACCTCGGGTGCAGCAGGAGCAAAATGCAGAAGCAAGGATGAGAGCAACAATGGGTTGTTTTTTCAGTATTCAATGTTATCCATCCATTATCTGCATCACCTATCCTCACTAGGGTTGTGGGGGTGCTGGAGCCCATCCCAGCTATCTTCAGGCAGTGGGCAAGGGACACCCTTAACTGGTTGCCAGCTAGTCGCAGGGCACACGTATAGACAGACAACTTACTCCCTCATTCACACCTAGGTACAATTTGTACCGGCCAATTAACCTGACATGCATGTTTTAGGAATCCCACACAAGCACAGGGAGAACATGCAAACTCCACACGGGGAGGCTGCGGTAGCTGGACATAAACCCTGAACATCTGCACCGTTGGGCTAGGCGCTAGCCACCCAGCTGCCGTGCCGCCCGGTACTCAATGTTATATTAAAAAAAATACTTGGGAAGAAATTGATTGAGTTATGTGTGGAAAGAGAAAAGAAAGAGTTTAAAGAGAGGATAATGGAAGAGTATGAATGGATTAGTAGAAGAAAAGTGGAGAGTGTGGAAATGGAATTGAAGTGCTTTAAAGAGGCAGTGTTGAGGAGTGAGAAAGAAGTGTGTGGAATGAGAGAAGTTGGTCAAGTTATAAGGAAAGGAAGTGAATGGTGGAATGATGAGGTCTTCGAGGCTGTGACAGAGAAGAAATGAGGAGTGGCTGCAAGTTAAGAGTGGTGATTCGTGTGAAAGGTTGGTAAAAGCGGTAGTGGAAGCAGCAATAAGGAAAGCAAATGATGAATGGTGTCGAAAGATAGGAGTGAACTTTGAGGAAAGGAGAAAAAAGATTTGGAAAGAAGTGAAAAGACTAAGAAAGAGCAAGTCTGGAAAGGAAGAGAAAGTGAAAGATAAGGACGGTAGATTACTGGTTAGCGGTAGTGCGGTCAGGACGAGATGGGCAGAGTATTTTGAGGAGTTACTAAATGTGGATGATGGGAGAGAAGTGAGAGTCGAGACGATCGGTGCCATGGGGAGAATGCCCGTGCTGGGTGATTTAAATGTAAAGCCTGTGGAAACATGGGAGGTGCAAGAGGCACTGAAAGGAATGAAAGCGGGGAAGGCAACCCAGACGGGTGGATGGTTGTACTGCTGAATGCTTGAAGAAAGGTGGCGCAGCCATGATTGACTGGTTAGTATGCTTGTTGAATGTATGCTTTTTAAGTGGTGTGGTTCCTGTTGCTAGGTGTAGTACATGTGTGGTGCCATTGCATAAAGGATAAAGGTGATAAGTATGAATGTAACAATTCGAGAGGTATCAGTTTGTTGTCCGTGCCGGATAAGCTGTATGGAGGTCTTGATAAAGAGAGTGAGAGGAAGAACAGATAAGGTGGTGATGGAGGAGCAGAGTGGTTTCAGAAAAGGAAGCGGATTTATGGATCAGGTGTTTGCAGTATGACAGGTGTGTGAAAAATATTTCGCAAAAGGCAAGGATGTTTGTTTGGCTTTTATGGATCTGGAAAAGGCGTATGACAGGGTTGATAGAGAGGTGTTTGTGGCATGTGATGGTAATGTATGGTAGAAGCAATGTTGTTGGAAGCATTGACGAGTTTTTAGGTGAACAGCAGATTAGGGAATTAGACAAGTGAGTGGTTTCCTGTGTTGACTGGTGTGAGACAGTGGTGTGTGCTCTCACCATGGCTGTTTAATGTGTGCATGGATAGTGTGGAGAGAGAGTTGAAGGCAAGAGTATTTGGCAGAGGTGAAGAGATGATGGATGACAGTGGAACGGTGTGGCAGGTAAGTCAGTTGTTGTTTGCAGATGACACAGCACTTGAGGCTGATTTGGGGGAAACATTGAGAAGGTTGGTAATGGAGTTAGGAAGGGTGTGCGATAGGCGTTATGTGTGAATGCTGGGAAGAGTAAGATGATGAGGTGTTCATGTGATGGAGTGGGCATAGCGTTGAAAATAAGGTTGCATGGACAGGTGCTGGAAGAAGTTGAAAGCTTTCGGTACTTGGGTTGTGATGTGGCTGCAGTTGGTGGGATGGAGTGAGAGGTATTGCACTAAGTGAATCAAAGAAGCAAGGTTTTGGGTGCTTGATGAGAGTGATGATCAACAAGAGAGAGTGATGAGCATCAAGAGTATGAGTATGAATGTTAAGAGGGTAAAGTATGAGAGTGTGAATGTATCGACTGTGTTGTATAGTGCAGAGACTTGGAGCCTGAATGCAGATTTGAGAAGGACATTAAATGTTTTTGAGATGAAGTGTTTGAAGACTATGTTAGGAGTGACAAGATTGGATAGATAAAGTAATGAAACTGTGGGAGACAGAACTGGAGTAGTAGTGTAACTGAGCAAGCATGTGGATAAGAGAGTAATCGGTTGGTTTAGACACATGGAGAGGATGGATGAGGAGAGAATGTTGAAGAGGATCTACAGAGCAGAAGTAAATGGTAAGAGACTAAGAGGAAGGCCGCAATTGACGTGGATGGATGGTGTTATGAGTGCACTGCAGGAGAGAGGTCTAAATATAGTGGAAACTAGAGCTCTTGTTGGTGATAGGAATGAGTGGAGAGGTGTTGTGAAAGAATAGGGGGATGTTTAGACGTGTTCCAAGGGATGGGCAAGGCACCTGTATGATGTGGCAGGGGTAAAACAGTAAAAGCTGTCAGGCTCTGTGTTGTGTATGTAGTAGGATTGTAGAAGGGTTGTAGTAGATTCAAGACCGGCACGGACGGTACATTCATAGAGTGTTTACTTAACTTCTTCTTCGGCAGTTCTCAAGCACAAGTACAAGGCTGCATATTAGTATACAGCGACACCGCAGGAAGGGGAGTGTATTACACGACACCACATATTCCCTTTTTGTTAGAATAGGACACAAACCTTAGCATTAATCTGAAATACGCAATAACTCTTCGGTAAGTATGAGCTTATAGAAAAAAGACATTTCAATATTCATTACCAGATTATAGGTAAATATTTATCAAAGGTAAGCAATAATGTAAGGAACTATACTGTCAATATTGGTAAGCAAAAGTGTGTAAACCTTGTAAACGTAAGCAGACTGTATGAAGATCACATCATAAACAAACATGACAATTTTTAAAACAATGAACATTCATCATGTCTTTTTTTTTTAACATCACCACATCTTTTCTGTATCTTTTTTTTTTAAGTCACGTAATCTTGAAGCCATGCAGGAGCATGTCGTATTCTTGGTGCACTCGGAGAGGGATGTGGTGAGGGCAGACTTCCAGTTTCAGGTTCAGGTGGCTCAGCACCTTGGTTGCTTGGCAGGAGGCAAGCATCAGCTTCAGCAGGCTGTGGCGCTGAGGCAGCAGCACTGGTGGAAGAATGGGCAAGGTGGAAAGCATTCCACACCTTTCCATCAGACAGCAGATAAGTGGCTGGACCCTTTTGGGCTACCACTGTCAGTGGCTTGGTGAACTTTGAGTGTCCTTTGGCAATGATTCCAGGTTTGCGGATACGAACCGCAGAGCCAATCTGGAAGCTTTGTCGGTGTATTGTTTTGACTTCCGTTGTTTGTTTTGTATGTTTTGTAGCATGTTGCTATGTTGTTGTATGTTTTGTAGCATGTTGCCTTTGTCAGCAGTGGGGCGCATGGAGTGAAGACCTGTGATTTGAAGCTTTGTATTCAGTGGTCTACCATGCAACAGTTCAGCGGGGGACACTGAAGTCACGGTATGTGGTGTGGCTCTTTAAGTGTGTAAAAACTCAGTGAAGAAGGCTTTCAGTGGTTTACCTTCGATGTTGGCTGTTTGTAGACAGTCCTTGAAGACTCTGTTGAAACGCTCAATTTCACCGTTGGCCTGTGGGTAGTACACAGAGCTGCGACGGTGTGTGATGTTCCTGTCAATAAGGAATGCTTCAAACTCGGTCGACACGAACTGAGGGCCATTGTCAGTAACAATTTCCTGTGGATTACCTTCTCTGCTAAAAACAGTGGAAAGAAAAGTCATAACAGAGGCAGAAGTAACATTTGAGCAGAAGGCAATCTCAAGCCATTGGCTGTAATAGTCAATGAGGGTGATGGCAAAGCGGCAATCAGCAGGCGCAGAGTGAATAGGACCAACAATGTCCACAGCAACTTTTTCCCAGGCAGCAGTTGGGGTAGGCACAGGCTGTAACGGGGCAGTACGCAAGCAGGTGGTGCATGATTTGATGGCGAGCTCAACGTGAGAATCCATTCCAGGCCACCAGTACAAGTCTCTCAGTCTTTGTTTTGTGCGGACGATCCCTTGGTGTGTAGCATGAGCAAGTTGGATCATTTTTCCCTGTAGCTGTTGTGGTATCACAACACGATGAGTGCCACGCACAATGACACTGCTCTGCACGGCAAGCTCATTTTGCACATGGAAGTATGGCACGATGAGGGGGTCAAGGCCTTTTGCAGTACGAGGCCATGTAGTAGATTCAAGACAGGCACGGACGGTACATTCATAGAGTGTTTACTTAACTTCTTCCTCGGTAGTTCTCAAGCACAAGTACAAGGCTGCACATTAGAATACAGCGACACCGCAGGAAGGGGAGTGTATTACACGACACCACACCCTGCTTTTGAACAGAATAGTGTGTTGTGTCACCCTTTACCCGAGTGACACGGCTGCTTTCTTGTGTCCCATTTTTGGAGGGACGAAAAGCATGACCGACTTGGGTGCTTAACTTGTTTGGGTGTTTGGGCATTTGGGTTGGCCATGGTCCAAATATTTTTGTGTGTGTTTTTTGCTACATTTTCCCTTTTTTCGAGGGATATGACCAGGGTATTAGATAGATAGTCAGACTAATGGCAAGAAACCAGCCTAATGGCCAGAAACTGTTGAAGTGCATTGATGAAACTGGATGGAGTGACTCTATCACTTCAAATTGAACCACTCTTACACTTAAACATTTGAAAATAACATGACATGGATGACATGTCCTCTGGTTCTTTTTGAGAAAACAAACCATGGGCCGAATACAGCTATAACGACATTTGTGAAAGGAGGATCTGTTGAAGGACGGTCTAAAGCACATATGTCAGAGTCAAGGCCCGCGGGCCACATTAGGCCCGCGAGAGGGTTTTACCTGGCCCGCGTGACGATATCAATATATTATTAGATCCGGCCCGCAGGCCGCTGCAAGCCAGCAGCCCGCAGTACGCATGAATACTACATTTCCCACAATGCAACGGGGACGCGCCGAGCGGGAGCGAAGCGGGAGGCGGTTTGATTTATTCAGCAGTCGATCAGCAGCAGTCATTAGCATAACAGCAAAAATTAGCCCACAGATACCCATCAACAATGGCTAAACGGAAGGTGGACACTGAAAACCGGGGCTTTCAAACAAGGTGGGAGTTGGAGTACATGTTCACGGAGGTAGCTGGAAAACCTGTGTGTCTGCTATGTGGAGAAAGTGTGGCGGTGATGAAAGAGTATAATATTAGACGGCATCATGAAACAAAACACACGCCTCAAACGAGTAATGTAGAGTTGTAGTAATACAGTACTGTATATAAATGTATGTAAATACAGTAATAATACAGTAATGTTTCCTGTGCAATTACACATTTGAAGTTTTTACTCCGTTCAAGTTTAAAAGTTAAATATGCACATAAAGAAGGTCTTGTTTTTTGTTGTTCCCCTCGGGAATTTTAAAGCTTTATTGTCTATGTTGACTATGTTGTTTTTGTTTGCCGACTCTGTCCTGGGAGTGTTTCTTGTTTTTCGGCTTTTCATGGAAAATAGATCTTGATGTGGACAACAGTCTTTTGATAAAATTGTCTCCTATTTAGCAGAGAAAATGACTTTTGATTGTTATTATTTGTTAATCAGTAATTCCTTTTTTTCACACTAACCCAGAGAAAGCACAGAAAGGAAAGTCAATGTACATTTGAGCAGGACAGATGAGGTCCAGTGTGTTGATTGCTATTGGTTTTAAGTAACAAGAGATTTTTGCACTTTATTTTATTGTATTTCGAGGCAATATTTCTTTTTAATAATTTCAGATGATTGAATGATAGAAAATGGTTATGAGTTGTTGTTATGAGATATGTTATGAGTTTTTTATATAAAGGACATTTGTATTTTGTGCCTGCTGAAATTAAAAATGACTGACAGAGTCATAAGAAAATATTGCTTTATTTATCCAATCATATTGTAATATATTTGTTGTGTTTTCAGTAGGTTAAATCTTGGTTTCAGTAAAGATTGGACAGTCCGGCCCTCGGCTTGTAGCCAAATGTTTTATTTGGCCCTCCGTCCATTTGACTTTGACACCCCTGGTCTAAAGGGAGCTATGGCATCTTCTGTGTAGTAAGGGGAGGTCAAAGGTGTTTGCAAGTCACACAGTGATGGATAATTGTACTATCTTTCCTTTTGCCTCCTACTGTCCACCATTCTGCAGCCCGAACAGCTCCTTTAGTGAACAAGCTTCCTTGGTAACGAGTTTGCTCATGTTAGTGCCTTATTAGAAATGCTGAAATGTGATGGCCACGAAGAATAAAAGGGGTCTTCTCGTCTTCATTGAGGCTTCAGTTACTGATTCGACCACCCATTCATAAAAGTCTACCTGTGTCCAAGTAAGGTTCCATGTTCTTCAAAGGACCAGTTTGAGGCAACTTGTCTTGTATTTTTATACACACAATAAAGGTCTTATTGTACTTCTAGAATAACAACGTTTTGGCCTGATTGTGTTTAGCTACAGTGAGTCCTGTTTCACAGTATTGAAAGCCATGACACAGTTTTGGTATGCGTGAACATGACCTGAAGTTCTGGATATACTATATATATATATATATATATATATATATATATATATATATATATATATATATATATATATATATATATATATATATATATATATATATATATATATATATAAAATCCGGACTATAGAGCGCACCTGATTATTAGCCGCACGCACTACATTTTACGGGCATTATTAGTTTTGTCCTTACACAAGCCGCACCTGTATATAAGCCGCATGCGCCCACATTAAAACATGTTGCCAAGTCAAAAGCTTATCCCAAATTTGATTAGGTGATGCGATTGTGACTATAAATATGGTATACAATCCAAACACCACATTCGGCAACATGAATGGAAAATGATACCTGTAATTAGAATTTAATGTAGACCTTTAAAGTCCGGGTCCCGTTGATGAAAATGAAAAAAATGTACATTTCCAAAGTTAAGGGTGGGAAAAATATATACTGGTATCCACTATTGTCCGCTGCAACAACAAAGAGATTCAACTCAGCTTCACCCCACTTCCCGTCAGCCCGTGTTTGCTCCGCCCCTTCTTTTTGATTCACTCGTAGAAAACATATCACAATAAGTCTCTAAAATAAATACATTACAAAAATATACAGTTGCAAACACATATTATACATAGTTACACATATTTACAAAGAAAGACGGTACACCGAGAGAGTTTTCAAAGCTTTAATAATAATAATATAATTTTCATCCCAAACCGTGCCTGTGAAAGGTACCAACGCGCTACAAATGACACGCTCGCAACGCATCATGCGTATGTTAAAAAAAGCCATACCCCAAATATGAAATTCACGAAACCCCAAAACCCCCAGTTACCTGGCAGAGGAGATACCATGATCATGAAGGAGGTTGTCATGAAGGAGGTTGTCCACTCCACGCATCGGCCCGGTATTGCAGTACCTCCGGGAACGGTGCATTCGCAATGATCGCAGCAAGGCTTTAGGGCTAGGACCTTAGCTTGGCCTTTTGGCTGAGAGTAAGAGTCCCGGCACCTTGGCTTTGTAGCGTATTATGAACTGACCGATAACGGATAATGGATAATGAATAACGAAGATAGAACAATAACCCTTAAAAACAGCAACCCCCCCCTCAACTTTCTCTTTATAACTGCCACCATCAAGGGCGATTTCCTCATTATTGGAAAGAACCTTTGTCAAACTGACAATTCGTACATAAACTAAGAGGATGCCGTCTACCTTGGCGCACTTATTCCACCGGTCTAAATCTTACCTTATGTACTCGAGTGCCGCTGGTGGCAGTTAGACAAATTACATAAATTGGCTGCTTCACTGAATAAGCCGCAGGGCTGAACTTTTGGGAAAAAAGTAGCGGCTTATAGTCCGGAATTTTATATTTTATATATATACCGTAAATATATTGTCATTTTGTCACTGTTTTGTAATAGCTCTAAAGGACCATTTACTGATGTAACTTGGTGTAAAACATACTGCTTTGTTTGCTCTGCTGTTTCAAAAGGAGATGGATTACTTTGTATATATCTGAGACGCGGCTGCTAACTCTAAAACTTCTGCTTTTGCTATTGCTACATCTTTCTCTTGTAGTGGTAAATCAAAATATGCCTCAAGTTTGGCATTTTCTTTTTTCTCTGCAAAACAAAGGCAGGCTTCGGCTGCCTCAGCTTTCACCCCTGTCTTTGCTGCGGCTGAACCTGTTTTGTGCTGAAT